>NW_025780447.1:0-43980 GCF_021130785.1 Homalodisca vitripennis | reverse complement strand
CAAGGACCGTTTCTAGTCTATTTAAATATAGAGTTCGTTATTCTCTGGTGGAGTTGATATTTTATAGAAACATTCTCCTTATTGCGATTATCCATCTTATTTTCACAAGTAGCAGTTTTCCCACTATAACACTAACAATGCAAATTACAACTATTTGTGCAATGTGGGGAAATGCAGCTGCTAAGCAGATCGCACTCTTATTAGCATTTAATATAATTCAAATATTACATCTTACGTAGAGTACATTGGTACAGGAGCTAGGAAAAAATTTGAATTATTTTAAAAAAACAATATTTTTTTGCAATCGATAAAGAAATTTCCTTTTATAATGAAACTAATAATAGGCCGCGCTGTTGGTCAAAATTTAAGATTGTATAGCTAAATTATGAAAGCAAAAGTTTTTAGATAATAATTTGTTACCTTAGACACGTTTAAAACCAACCACCAGACAGGTAAATAAATGTGAATAAACCAGCGTCAGCTCACTATACTGTCTATACCGCCTTAGATTGGCGGTTTACCAGACTGTCCTAGTTGTCTGACGATCGGTTTTAAGTTATCAAAGTAAGAAACGTATAAGCTAAAATTGTTTACTGAATAAAAAAAACTCTATCGAGCTTGCATTGAGCAGTACATTTTGAATATAATTAAAAATGTTGCATAATTTACTTATTTTAACAACATTTAAATATTAAATGACTAAAATACACTAAACATTTGTTTAAGTTAACTTATTAGGATTATTTTTCAAATTGCACCATAATCTAACACATTTTAAAATCATCTTTAACGTTTTTATTATTGATAAAAGTTTTAAAGCTAAAGCAAAAGTGACACTGAATGGGGTCATGATAACTAACGCCTTCAAAATTATCTACTCCATGGTCAAGGGTCACTTCTGTGGTCCCCAGAGTTTTACTTTCCACACAAATTTTCCACGGTAATATTATTCCACACAATAAACAATAGTTTTTAATTAAATAAGGAAATATTTTCGTCACAAATATTAGTTAATGCTACAGCACTGTCCCCTCCTAAGGTGTAGCTGTTATTTTATTCAGATAAATATTGTTCCTATCTTTTTTAAAGTTCAAAGCAACAATATTGTTTGCCTGTACTAAATTCAAAATATCATTGAGTCATGCTTTTTAAATTTCTATTTTAAAACAACTGGTAATGAAAATAAACTAGGGTTAACAAATTACACAGCGATTACAATTTTAACTAAACTTAGCTAAAACCAACAGATATAAGTTGCAACTATAAATGCTTAAAATATCAAAATTCATTCAAATAAAAACATTTCCTGTTTGTGCTTACACCTTGGTTCCCACATATAATCTAAAAAATTTTATTTCAAGCAATGTTGAGAAACATTGCACAGATGAGCCACACCCACTGAAGTAATAAGATAGAGATAAAGCACAACACGGGCTTGTAGCAATTACTTGAAGTAAAACGGAGACGGCGTCCATAAACCGTTTCCTGTACGTGAGGTTGCTTCTATCTTCAGCAAACTTAGCAGATAGCATTCAAGCCGCAAGTGCTGTTGCTGACAAATGGGAAGGCTGATTTATTAGGCTGAATTAAAGCTGAACTTTTTGAAACTTAGATTAATGAGTAGCGTTTACCCGCGACTTTGAGCACGATTTCCTGTTAAAAAAATAGACACAATAGGCAGTCGTTTTAAAAATATAATTCAGGACACTTCTGGGCTAGGTTACAGTCACTGACACATATCCCGATATCTTTATTTATTTTCGTTTTAAATTTAAAGAAAAATGTTTTAGAATCCTGAAGTCGAAGAGTGAAATAGTTTTATATGTATGTAATTGAATAATTCTGGTTGATCTCCTAAATCCCATTACTTTTTTAATAACAACTATATAAGTTAAAATCGAACTATTTCATACCAATTTAAAGGAATACTGAAGTCAAAGTCTTCACCTTTTCAATAATTAGTTATGGTGCTCGTTGTAATTTGGAAATGGAAGTAGGGATATTTCAGGTTCATACATAATAACGCTAAGTGTTTTTTGGTAAACAGCCTCTGAAAATTTTAATAACGGCTCTTATTTTAGGTTTTGCGCGTATATGAACATATCTGGTTTCAAACGAAATATATATTTCTAACCGCCAAGCTTCTCCGTAAGATATTTCAGGTGCCACAGTTGAGGTTGTTTTGCTAGCCCGTCCAAGAAGATACATAAGCAGGTAAGTTTCTCTACTAAGCAGGTCTGAGAAGCTTGTTTGTGCCAAAAACAAAATTTAGGTGGTATGAAACATAACAGTCTTTAAACCTATATTCGATATATGATATTAATTTTAGTTTTGATGTATGTATTAAAGATTTAAGCAAGTATTGCATATTAATTATGTGCTAACATGTACGGTTGAACGTTTATTTTTACAAGCATTTCTAATTTTGCTATCTGGCTGAACTCGGGTAACCATCATGGATCGATAAAATATCAAGATATACAAATTTTTAAACAAACAAAGAACAATTTAACATGCGCCATAGTAATCCATGTAACTTATTAAATTAGCTATAAAATTGAAACTGTCCATGCAACATCAAAAAATCCTGTTACTTGGTGTTACGTATCCCTGTACTAATATTGTGTAGAATTCTTATGAATGCTTTCTTAGACTAGGGCTTTCTTAGTTCTATGAGTAGTCTAAAACTAGTGCAAGCAAATTGTATTTAAATGATTAATTAATAATAATAATATGAGTCTAATATTTAACATTTATACACAACTATCGTAGCGAAGTACGGAAATAAGCTGAAGGCAAGCAAAGTTTTCCTTTTAATTGGTATTGTTAATAGCATAAGTACCCTTATATCTTTCCAGATGTTACCCCACAAGAGTGTATATACCGTGGATACTAATGTGTTCGCATGTCTGCACTGGCCTGTAACCGTTTAAGTAAAGCTCATCACAAAAACATATAATTATTGTAAAAGTACTCAAATTTGTTAACAAGGGGCTTAAATGTAAACTTAGAAGTTGTCATTATTGTACGGAATTGCAATTATAGCCGAATCCCTTCATGCTTTTGCGGATTGAAAAAATGCGCATCTTGACGTAATAGATATTTAGCAAGTTTTATAAATGATTGTAAGAACATGGATATGAAAATTCATTTTATTCCATAACTGTTGACATCATCTTCTATTGTCTTAAAAGTATGGTTTGGTTCAGACCTGAAAATACAAACTAAAAAGCAAGGAGAAAGTTCTTGAGAAACTTTTTGACAACAATTAGCTTGCAACTTAATTTTTTGGCAAAGTTTTGGGTCAGGCTAATTAATTAGCTCTCTGATCCATCAAAGAGGTCAGGCTTCATTATTCAATCCTAGTTAACTAGAATATTTCTCATCAAAGCAAGTTGCTCAGTTAAAACAAAACAAATAATTAAAATGTTACTAATAATATTAAAAGTAAAACCCAAGAAATTTTCTATTTGCATAAATCTAAAAAATAAATTACTAGTTTAGTAACTATAAGTACGCATGGAATGATCCTAATTATTCTTTTTCAACGAATGTACATAATGAAACCTTTATATTTTCAGGGAATATCACGGTAAAATTAATGATATCCTTATTAATTTCATGTAATGTGATATAATACTTTGCACAGCTAATTAGGCACATAAAGAATATGTAATGCATTCCAAAATATTGAGCAATTTTCACCTCAGAATTCTTTGAACCTCTGGCCTGCTAGGGTAAATTTTCCAATAACTTCTATATTTTATTAGTTTATACTTATGAAATTAATAAAACCATATAATTAAATGTTGGTTATTTCATATTATTTGCTTAATTTAAATGAAGATGGATTCTCGCTTGGATCCACGTAATCAAATAACAAACGGATAACACACAACTGGATTTCTCTGGTAAGCCTGGAACGGAAGTCTGCCTAGAGGAAATGCTTTATAGCGTCCGCTTCCTGCCACCACGATATCATTGCGTTCCACATAGTCGTGTGGATGTGGAGTTGGCCAGTTTAAAATCAAGCATTGTTCTTTGTTGCCTCATTTACTAGGATGCTGAAATTTCGACAAGTATTTGTGCCAATTAAATAAATATGATTTTTAAGTGGAGCATACAAGTTTACTAGCATATGATTCCACAGCACCTTAATTCTTTAACACTTAATTCCACCTTGAAACTTAATTCAATAGCATTGTAGCTTTTTATTTAAATTACATTTTTACTTATACTAATTTAATAAATAACTTAAATTAAATATATTCCAATAGTGAACTTAGTGATGCTCTTATTGTATTTCATTTATTTTAAGGAGAGGCCATACTTCATTTAATCTTTATGCTACTCGTCCTCATGGGCCCCTGGCCTGCGTGAGAGTCGTATCAAACATAATAGTCTAAGAGGGAGAGTTAATGCAGTACAAGACCGACAGTACTGAAAAAGCGTTACGGTCACAGAAAGGATTGTATCTGAGCTATTCTAGCAAAGATCTAAAGTCCCATGTATTAGACCGCTCACTATAGGCTCCCCTAGCTTATTGGTATTTGCGGTGATAAATATTTTTATTCGCATTACCTATTTAAAATTATAATGATATATTACATTAAAATCGCAAAAATAAGGGAATAGGAAAATATAATATTTACATATTAGTTTCAGTAACATTTAATTTCAATAATTATCTGTATATTTTGTGACGAGTTGTTTTAAATCCAATTCTATATTTCGTCTAATAGATCCTCGTAAAGAAAATATTTTTCTATGGTAATTTAAATTATATATATCACAATTTTAGTTGTATTAGCTTTACCATACTGTATTTAAAAATGGCGAATGATTTCTGTAATAAGTACAAAAAAATCTTTCAGATATTTCTTACTTTTCTATATTTTCGCCGGTGCGGCCTCATAGCGCCACAGCTCATAGCGCCACAGCTCACAGCGCCACAACAAATGTGTGGCGCTATAAGCTGTGGCGCTGTGAGCTGTGGCGCTGTGAGCACTCCGGCTAAATCTGTGGCGCTATGACCTGTGGCGCTATGAGCTGTGGCGATGTGAGCATGGATCCGATTATTTATTCGGTTGTGTTGGCGCTGTGAGCGCTCGACCAAATCTGTGGCGCTATGAGCTGTGGCGATATGAGCTGTGGCGCTGTGAGCACTCGGGCCAATTCTGTGGCGCTATGAGCCAGTCTCTACTTTCTGGTGTTGCATAGCGCCACAACCTATTATTGGTTCAAATTTATTAAATAATAACTTTGGAGGGGGACACTTGATGTAGGGGAAATACGGAGGCAGACAAGCGGCCCAACCACCGTCACGGGCGCATGTAGTGGATAATGCAATGACATTGCAGTCGCATTTTAGTTATCTCTATACATAAGTTTGTTTTACTTCTTGATTACATATTATATCATACTATTGCAGTTAAAAACTGCACATATCAATTAGCAGCCCAATTCTTTTAGTATAGATTGTTTTTCTAAAGATCGGTTTTCACTCTGTTGTTCCTACATGTGTGGTTTGGGTGAAAAACACAGACTCGGTGGTGTTGCGCGCCAGGCGGAGATCCCACGAGCTACGAACTATATAAGTTGGCTGCTCGCTCTCCGCATTCCAATCTAGATTATCTGCTCATCTTCCGGTCCCGACCTACGTTTTATTTCCTGGCCACATCGGCTGATGACCGATACGCCCAGTTCCTAAATAGTCCTTAATATTTTGGGCATTTGTTTTCCAACAACCATTCCCTTTTGAAGTTCTTGATCAATATACGGTAGCCTAGACGTACAACAAAATTATAATGTAAATTAATTTGTACGATTTTTTAATAGCTTGGAACCCAATTCAGATTCCAGATGTTGAAGTTCACACTAAAAATACTTAATGGGAAGCCCATTGTGTGGTATATGGTTTAACACTGCTTTTCCTCTCCACTGATACCTTTGGTACAATAAAAAAAAATGAAAATTGTTACACCGCTTTCAAGACAAATTAAAGATTTTGAAAGCATTTTAAAGACTAGAACACAGCCATGCCATAAATTGTTTACTATAATTTGTTTTTCTATAGGATATACCTGACGGAACCGGACCCGAAGACCTCTCTTACATGCTAAACATATTATTTCAAACTTCTACCACATTACAGTAGTTTATACACATTGGAATAATCTTTTATTGATTAGGTTGTATTCACACATGTATTCAAGTAAAAGAAAAATATTTTGTATATTATTTTGGATTATGATAACCAAAAACAGTTTTGTTTAAAAATTAGCTTTCTCCTCGTTAACTTAAAATTATTCCTTATTCTTATTCTGCATTTTGTGTATGTCTTTTGAAGAACGACATACAAAGAAATCAGGAAAAACCTTACAAAATCGGTTATCAGTTATTATTTTGAGATTTAATAAACACTGTATGATATTACACGTTCTGCATGTGAATACTGATAGGGATTTATTCTCATTAGACATTTATTTGTTTATACATCAACGAGCTGTTACACGCGGCCGTTGCCTACTTTGTCAAAGCACTTATGATGTTTGAATGTTGAATTTAGCTGCAATTCACAATCCTTATATAGCAGTGTGTGGTATTTGACGCTGTCTCAAACTTGAGTCCTGCAGAGATCCAAAGAAAGTCGGCGACGAAGAAGCTCAAAACGAAGCTTTAACACCTTTACATCATCAGAGACCCCTACAAATAGATGGAGTGGTGTTCTCATTATCTCATCATATGCACAACTGAGTGCACTACGATGATCTGATACGGTCTCTAAGCACAGTGGAGCAACCGAGTTTTTTACACATAACGTAAATATGGTGGGAAGGGTTGGTTAAATTTGTATTTTGAATTTCATTCTGACTTTCTGACTATCTTTGGATCCCTTCAGAGGTATGAGGTACTAGGAGTCAAGCCTGAGACAGTGTCAGATAACAGAAGCTGCAATAAAAGGAAGGTGAACTGGAGCTAAATTTAACATTCATATTCAATACATCTTTCCTTCCACAGCTATGTTATGTGTAGAAAACTGATGCTCCAAGTTCCGTCCATTTCCGGTACTATTGTACTATTGAGTTTTCCCCGATCAAGAAACTATATACTAACAAAAACCAACTTCGATCATACAGCGTCTTCTTTCGACTCTTTCAATTTTTTTTCGATCTATGATTCTTAAGGAGACATTTTTATAGTTAGCCTCTTTTTCCGATGAAGAAAATATATATCTTACAATGAGACTTAAAAGTTACTGCGGCCTTATTTACAGTTACACTATTGGATTATGCTGTTGCACTTACAAAATAATCATCCCGTTTGTTGGTTTTTGGAATCCAACTTAGATTAATTTCTGATACTGAAGTGATGTTTTCACTTATCAAGAAAAATTTATAAGGGGTAGAGTGTGCTCCCCTTCCTTTTCTTTAGCTACAATAAAAATGCCATACACAATGTCAAGAGAGGTAACCATATTCGATTAGCTTATGTGCAAACATTCACTGCTTTGTGCAATAAGGTAGTTTTTATAACAGTGTTTAAATGATTCAAATGATTTATTCAGCCGATCTACAAATTGTAATAGGCTACGTCTAGTGAAAACAACATTCAACTATAAAACTTAGTTGCGTGCAATAATTAGAGTCCCTGCACCAATAAATGTCCATCAGGTCATGTACTAAAAATATAAATAAAACTAAGCATTTATGCAGGTATTAAAAATTAAACACAAACCCACATTTAAAAAAAATTACTACATGTTAGGAAATAAAGTTTTGACTAATAGAAACAAACAGTGAGCATTAGTTCATGTCCATGCACTAATTGATTAATTAATACATAACAGGCCCTGCACCAATACACATATAAATATAACTAGGCGTAAATGTGAATATTAAAACTAAAATTAGGCATACATTTTGTGAAGGACTACATCTAAGAATACAAAAGAGACGGTTTCTACATCATGATTTGACTAAGAACCGTTATTTAATCAGGTCTCATTAATTCAAGTACATATATCAATCTAAGGAGTATTGGGTCATGCAATATACAGATAATAGCACTAAACAGAATAACAGAAATTAAAAACAAATTAATTTAAATAGCCAAGCAGAATGGAATGGTCAGACTCAAAATATTCAGTTAGGCTGTAGAAAGGGATATCTGACAACCGGGATTTTAGGACAGGCCCAAACTTCTGTACCGGGAGCTGTCTAACTGTAAGGGGTATGGAGTTGAACATTTTAGTGGCTATAATAGGGAAGCAATTTGAGATCTTGTGTAACCTAGATCTATTTACATGGACATCAAGGCATTTCCTGGTTTCATACCTATGTACACCTGCATTAGTGATGTAGTCATCTTCTTTATGCTTAATTGCTAAAAGACATTGGTATATACGAGTATATACATTGTACACTGTCATAATTTGGTGTTGAGAAAACAGTGGTCTACAGTGCTCAAGCAACTGTGCCCCACTTAGTATCCTAAGGGCTTTTTTTCTGTAACCGAAGAACTCTAATTACACTGGCAGAGTGTCCCCAAAGCCTGGTACCATATATAATGTGGGAGTGGAAAAAGGCAAAGTAAGCTAACTTAACAAACTCAAAGGGCATTTCTGCTTTAAGCTTTCGAAGCAAAAAATATTACCCTTCTTAGCTTACTACACAAGGCATCAACATGCTTATTCCAGACAAGACTCGAAACAAGATTAAAGCCAAGCAACTTCACTCCCTCCACATTAACACCATTGTTGCACAAGCTAAAAGTAATCGCCTGAGTCTTGTCCTGGTTTAGGCACAAACTGTTATAACTGAACCAATATGAAGCATTTGTAAAAAGGTTCTTAACAAGTGTTTCTGCGGTTGTAGAGTCCTTATGAGTTGCAAACAAGGTTGAGTCATCGGCATACAGCAGAAAATTACCCGCTACATTGTAATAAATATCATTAATGAACATTATAAACAAAAATGGCCCCAGAATTGAGCCCTGAGGCACTCCATGCTCAACAACCAAGGGGTTTGAGGTTGTACTATCCCAGGTTACAGACTGCTTCCTTTGATGTAAGTAAGATTTCAAGATTTTCAGGGCGCAACCCCGTACACCGTACCTTTCCAGTTTCTCCAAGAGAATCTTGTGCGACACACAATCGAAGGCACGTGAAAGATCGCATAACAGTACAGAAGTAGAACTTTTTGCTTCAAAAGAATTAAGAATGGCCTGAAGAAGTGAGTCCACCACTTCGACAGTAGATCTATGCCTTCTGAAGCCAAACTGTGCTGGTACCAAGAGGTGATGTGACTCAAAATAATTGCACAGCTGCTCCAGCATGACAGATTCAATGACTTTTGCAAACATAGGTATTAGAGATATAGGTCTGAAGCTCGATACCTCGTTTTGTGGACCCTTCTTGTAGACCGGGACAGTCCTCGATGCCTTCAAAACCTCAGGGAAGACCCCTTCCGACAGACACAAATTTATTAAGTCTGTTAGAGCAGGAGCTATACTATAAATCACCCTTCTTAACACATCCACAGACATGTCATAGATGTCTTTACTCTTGGAACTCTTAAAACCATGCACCACTGTTATTACTTCTTCCACGGTAACTAGCTTCCACGCAAAATTAAAAGGTACCACAGGGACCGAAGTTAGATATGCGTCCCCATTCCCACTAGGAAGAGTTACCAGAGACAAATTACTCGAGTTAACAAGATCCTTGGCAGAGTTAAGAAAATATGCATTGAAGACTTCTGCTGTGGCAAAATTGGTGTCAGGGGCAGACACTTGGTTCTTACTCCTATTTATATAGTCCCAGGCTGCCTTGCATGGATTTTGAGACTGTGCAATAAAGTTTCCCACAGCAGCCTGTTTGGCCTCCATAGCCTTAGCACGGTATTCTCTCCTCAGATGTTGCAGCCAAGGTTTCAGATTGGACCTACTCTTAGACATATCACACACTATGCCAATGAGACTATGTAGGTCAGCTAAATCCGGTGTGTGTACCAGTTTGCAGATCGGGCCAAATGCCTTTTTCCATTTTTGCCTCCCGCAGGACTACGTTTTTTTCAGCTTCACAGGAAAAACAAGTATCAAATGTTTTCTTAAAGTTAAGAAAAAAACTAGTAAATGCAGCTTCTGCAGGAAAGCATAGAGCAAGTTCATGCCAGGAACTGACCTGGACTGCGACAGATTCCACAAACCACTGGAAATTTGTATCATTGAAAGATCTAATGGTTACAGTCTTAATCAACGGGCCGCCTGCTAAATCTATGACCTGTGGCCTCCAATGCTTGAGGGTGAAAAATCTAAGAGTAGCTGTAAATTTTGTTTAAAGTAACGGAATCTAGTAATTTATATTATTCCATAATTACTATAACTGGAGTTGTTCCTACGGGTCTTACTAAGGACAGAACTCTTTAAAAAATGAACAATATTAATGCCGATATCTCGATATCTAAATCATTTCCAAATCAACAATTAGACAATGTTGTAACCATAGAAATAATTTAGTCAAAATCATTCAAATTTGTAAGTAACATAAGAAGCACGTCTAGTTAAATTTGTTAGTAATAGAAAAAAATCTATGGTGCAACATATGGATAACAGAGACTGAGATAACATCATAAATTCAAAAAGCCGTAATAAAGGCAGTTTATTAAAATTTGCTACTGCTACACAAACTGAAAATTAATATGAAGAGAAAAGAATGGAAATACAAAAAAAAATGAATCAAAAGCCCCAGGGAGTATATTAAAACAGACAAACACAAACATCTATACCCATATCAGTTCAACAGAATATCAAAATTAATGCTAAATTCCTGCCTGACAGCCTCTGGACTACTGATTATTTTGAAGTTATAACACGGATACTGAATCCCCGTTGAAGACACACACCAGGTACCTAAATTCCAGTTTGCAGCCGCTGCACTATTGCTGAACTAATCTGAATCCACGTTGAAGACACACACCAGGTACCTAAATTCCAGTTTGCAGCCGCTGCACACTATTGCTGAACCAATGTGAATCCACGTTGAAGACACACACCAGGTACCTAAATTCCAGTTTGCGGCCACTGCACTATTGCTGAACTAATCTGAATCCACGTTGAAGACACACACCAGGTACCTAGATTCCAGTTTGGAGCCGCTGCACTATTGCTGCACTAATCTGAATCCCCGTTTAAGACACACACACCAGGTACCTAAATTCCAGTTTTCGGTCGCTGCACTATTGCTGACCCAATTGAAGTATCTTTGAACACACACACACCAGGTACCTAAATTTCAGTTTGCAGCCGCTGCACTTTTGCCGACCCAATTGAAGTCCCGTTGAAGACACACACCAGGTGCCTAAATTCTAGTTTGCGGCCGCTGCACTATTGCTGACCGAATCTGACTCCACGTTGAAGACACACACCAGGTACCTAAATTCCAGTTTGCAGCCGCTGCACTATTGATGACCCACTCTGAAGTCCTATTGAAGACAAACACCAGGTACCTAAATTCCAGTTTGCAGCCGCTGCACTATTGCTGACCGAATCTGAATCCACGTTGAAGACACACTTGGTACCTAAATTCCAGTTTGCAGCCGCTGCACTATTGATGACCCACTCTGAAGTCCTATTGAAGACAAACACCAGGTACCTAAATTCCAGTTTGCAGCCGCTGCAATATTTCTGACCCAATCTGAAGTCCTATTGAAGACACACACCAGGTACTTAAATTCCAGTTTGCAGCCGCTGCACTATTGATGACCCAATCTGAAGTCCTATTGAAGACACACATCTGGTACCTAAATTCCAGTTTGCGGCCGCTGCACTATTGATGACCCAATCTGAAGTCCTATTGAAGACACACATCTGGTACCTAAATTCCAGTTTGCGGCCGCTGCACTATTGATGACCCAATCTGAAGTCCTATTGAAGACTCACATCTGGTACCTAAATTCCAGTTTGCGGCCGCTGCACTATTGATGACCCAATCTGAAGTCCTATTGAAGACACACACCAGGTACTTAAATTCCAGTTTGCAGCCGCTGCACTATTGATGACCCAATCTGAAGTCCTATTGAAGACACACATCTGGTACCTAAATTCCAGTTTGCGGCCGCTGCACTATTGCTGACCCAATCTGAAGTCCTATTGAAGACTCACATCTGGTACCTAAATTCCAGTTTGCGGCCGCTGTACTATTGCTGACCCAATCTGAAGTCCTATTGAAGACACACACCAGGTACTTAAATTCCAGTTTGCAGCCGCTGCACTATTGATGACCCAATCTGAAGTCCTATTGAAGACACACACCAGGTACTTAAATTCCAGTTTGCAGCCGCTGCACTATTGATGACCCAATCTGAAGTCCTATTGAAGACACACATCTAGTACCTAAATTCCAGTTTGCAGCCGCTGCACTATTGCCCGTCCTCTACACTTTACAGTTGAACACAAGTCACTGGGGTTGCTGATTAATGGATTCAAGTTTCCTGCATTCTGTCTCTAGCTCTTCATAATTGTAATTTTCACTATTTGCTATCATATAATGTAAAGTATAACAATAAAAATGTTCTCTTAAATTCCACTATTTACTTGTCTAGATTATATAAAATATCAATATAGTTTAAGAATAACTATAACTTCTTCCTTTTATTATAAAATCACAGTAGGCTTATAATACGAATATATTTGATATTTATTAATTAATTAGTTTATTGAATAGGTCTTCGTGTTAGGCATAACTGAAAACTTTCAACTGGATGGTAAAAACCCTTACATAACTATAAAATCTACAGTGTTATTGTGACAAATAATCACATATCCTGTTTATCTTTAAGCTTAGAACATGTAACTTCTTCCTGAGCTTAGAACAAATAGTTTTTCATCCATAAAATCCCAGTATAAATAAACCAATTCGGATACTAGTGTCATACGGTTGTCAAGAGACTTTACCATAAAACATCCCTTCAAGAGTTCTTGTTAATATTGATGGTAGTTACCATCAATGTTACCACCAAATAGGGAAAATTATTGAATTTGCATTAAAAAAACGCAGAGATATTTGTGAGGCATCATTATTTGGATGAATTTTTATCATTATGAAATATTCCCACGGTTGAACCGGGCAAAATCTTAGCCCGCTTTCGCAACCAGGGACGTAATTTGGTAATACTGTAA
Source organism: Homalodisca vitripennis (assembly GCF_021130785.1). Taxonomy (NCBI): domain Eukaryota; kingdom Metazoa; phylum Arthropoda; class Insecta; order Hemiptera; family Cicadellidae; genus Homalodisca; species Homalodisca vitripennis. The sequence goes on along the minus strand of NW_025780447.1, from coordinate 30,801 downwards.
CTTTGTTTCAGCAAAATCAGAACAGCTACTACTAAATTGGCCATGTTTAAGAACTTCCTTTCCAGTCTGAGGACCAAGGGTCCACGAAAGGACCTACGGCGTCCTTGACAGCGACCGCATCAATTTAGCGAATCAGAACTTTATTTCAGTTTGCAATCCCAGCCAATATACTTAACTTTTCCATGCATTTTTATTCCGTTTCGGAGTGCACCCTACGACCAGTAGACATAGAATCCAGATGTACGGCCACTAAAGGATGTAGTAACAGAATGGTTTAGCGAGGTAAAAATCCATTATAGCCGGAACTTTATTTATTTATTCTTCCAACTGAATTACACCAGTAGTACACGTAATAAGTTAAAAATAGTATAAACGATTAATAGCACTAATAATGTTTACATATATAATTAAATAACAAACAGTGTTAAAAATTAATAATCAACAAAATAGCGAATTAGTAATAAATATAAGTAAGTTAACAAATAATCAACAAAAAGGTAAAAAAACAAAGAAAATAATAAATAGTTAAATATAAAAACGAGCAACAGTAATAAATGTGTGGTGTATGATAAAATTAAGTAACAACTAAGTAATACAAAATTTGACAAATGCAAAAGTAATAATATATAACTAGCAACATGCAAGAAAGGGTAAATAATCAGGATTATGCGTAAACATAAATAATAATCAACAAAATCTTAAATAAATAAATAAATAAACTTTCATTTACAGCCTATTGTATCATCACTACTGCATATTCTCTCATCAATCAAATAACTTCACCCACAGTTCCAATTGGCTTGTGGAATTACTGTCTGAATACAAGAAACGCGCTCCTGAAAAGCAGGGTGTCAACTTATACTAATAGTGCCTGAAATAATAACATACGTTACTAATGCATCGCCTACCTGTGAATGCTGAGATGACTCATCATGACCTTCTTCATCGACCTCTTATAACTTTAAAGAAGAATTACTAGTCCTAGATATACACTTTGATCAGCTTTGCATCAATGTTAACCTGAATGATGAGCCTGAAGTTCTTCAGCAGCCGTTTGAAATTTTGCAATCACAGGTTGAGGTAACCTTACCTAATTCATTTTCTATAGAAGATCCTGCTACTTGGAATGTTAAGTTAAACTCAGTAGAGGACAATGATGAATACAAAACACAGTAGTGGACTTTTAGAAATCCCTGCGAACTCACTATGACAATAAACAAACATTGAATCGAAATTTCCTTAAAGGCACTTTTCATAATGAGGTTGTTTAAAGAGATTTGTTATTGTACCCACAGTCAGGTGATAAGTTTTGTTGTATTGATTGCTATTTATTTCAACCAGGTGACGCAAAAACATTTTTTACAGGTTTCAGTGACAGAAAGCACAGCTTCGAACTAACGGTACTCAAATTTCATTTACATTTTCATGATCGTAGGCATCAAATTCTTACGTAAATCACTAGACAAAAACAATTAATCAAGATTAATAAAATAACGTTTATGCAGTGTCAAGAAAAGGTAAACTTTTGGCGAACTATCTCTCAAGTATAGTTTCTCGTGTACAGGTTTTTAGTAGTTACAGGTTCACCAAGGAGACATAGGACTCCGTATCAACTTCAAATTGTTTATATATTTTTATTTATTTTTTTACTAAATTGTTAAATGGGTCAGTTTTTTTATTGTTGGCTGAGCGTTAGCGAAGCCTATCACTTGTGGAGCTGAAAAGATTTTCTATATGTCTGTCAGTCCGCATGAAATCTCGAAAACCTACTATGACCATGGACTTGAAGTTGTGCATGAAGCTTAATTTCTACCCAAAATTCGATGATAGTGCGTTACTCCATGGAATTTCGCTGAGCGTAAGCGAATTATTTAACACTGGTCTTGTGGGCAACTATGATGGTAACGAGAGAATAGCTGAATAAATTAAAAAAAAACTCAATACACCGATAAGGGAATAAAACACGTGACAACACATTTAGCCTAACATACCTACACTTACATAATTTTATAGTGTTTAATTATATTATTTAAACAATAAATTTATTGAAATGTTAATGTATCATGTGGTATAAGAGATGTCATGAAAGTTTTATATGTAGACTTTAAATTTTGCATGAAAGTTCGTTTCTACAAGAATGATTTCTATGGTGCGTAATTTTATATTTATGAAATGAGTTATAAATTGAAAGTTTTGCATGCCACTTCATCTAGCCGTTACGGCACGTAGAGTGCCGTACTTCTACCTTCTTGTACTTCAGACCGTAAGCCGCGTACCAGGCTTCGCTAAGTTTCGATGCTGTGGGAATTATTTTAACGACATTCTGTTTAGATATGGTTCATCCCATTGGTCTTCACCTGACTACTGCCATAAGTGACTAAAAGTTCCTTGTAATCATGCCAGGCCTGATCAGGCGAGGAAAAATATCTTGCGTATATAGAAATAAAATTTCACCCAAGTTTTAATCCCATATAGATTATTTCGTCCTCGATATACTCTCTTAGTAATAGGATTCACTGACGCTCAGCCAAATTCCGTGAAGGCAAGTGAACTATCGTAGGTCCGCAAATAAAGTTTCTTTAAACTTTCAAGCCTATAGCTCAATTCAGTATCGAGTTATCCCCTTGAGTTCATTCTGTTTTTAAGATATCCTGCGAAAGATTAGGCTTCGCTAACGCTTAGCCATTCCCTATGCAGGCGGACGGACACCCACCATCACGGAATCTACGCTATGACCAGGGTGACCAGACGGATATTCCTGAAAAGGATGACTTTTGGGTGTGAAAAAGGAGGGTATTAAAGCAAAAAGGAGGACAGTATTAAATAATCATGTAAACTTTGCGAAAAAATGTATTATGCATTATTGAAAAAAACGCACATTTTAAATTAGTAATATGTTTAAGCATATTATAGTAAACATAAAAAGCTCAAATTGGATTAGTTTTTGAATATAAATCGAAAAATGAAAGATTATTAAAGATTATATTACCATATGCTATGTAACATGTCATACATGTCTTTGTCTTCACTAATTAATCGTAAGGTACCCGATTAGAAACCGATTATAAACAATTATACTAATAAACACTTTGGATACTGTTATTATGTTTTTAGTGTTTATATTTTGAAAAACATAATTATCTGGTACATAGCCTATGATATCTTTTCTTGTGTGTTCTTGTGCTTATCGATTTAGAATTCTTAGTTGTGGGATCTACACAATGAAATATATTTTTGACCGTTTTCAAATACATACATTAATATTATAAACGCAATAAAAGTATTTTCTATGAATCAGTAAATTAAGGAAGTGTGTGTGTATATGTATATATGTACAGGGTGATTCATGAAGTTCTCCCCCCACTTCTACAGCACATTTTACTAGTAAAAATAATGAAAAAATGTTTTATAAACATAGGTCCGAAAACGCTTCGTTAGCGAGTTACAGCTAGTGAAAGATTTCGCCTGAATTCCTGGGTAAAGAGTAAAATAAAGCCATACTGAACTTTTGGAAAGGTTAATTAAGTAAGAAATATCGTGGATTCTTATGTAATTTTACCTGATAAAGCTAATAAAATAGGTTTCAGAAATGTACCTGTAGTAGTTTTTAAGGGATACAGGGTTAAATGCAAAATATTGGGGCACGAAACAATGTTTTTTTAAGTTTGATGTACAATAACTTTGTTAAATTGGTAATAAATACATAAAATCAACAAACATTAATTGTAGAGAATTTAATTCTGAGAAAATTGATATAATCAAAGTCTAAAATAAAACAGAAATAAGTACCAAAAAATCGATTTTATTCAGTATAATACATTACTAGTTTTAAGCAAAATTAATCAGGTTGGGCCAACCGTACGCACCTTTTTATAATAGATGTTCAAAAATGAGGCCATCATTATCAATACATTTTGCAGCACGTTTGTGTATTGCTTTTTTTGCGTTTATTAATTTTTCAGGACTTCCCTGTATCTGCACAGCCGAATCCATAATACGGGCAATTAATTCATCACAAGAATTCACTTTTGTCTTGTTTACAATGTCTTTCATCCATCCCCAGATGCAATAATCCAATGGAGATAGATCTGGTGATCTTCGTGGCCAAGGGTGAGGCCCTCCACGACCAATCCAGTGTCCAGGAAATTGATGATTTAAGTAAGCAGAAACGGCACGTGAAAAGTGGGGAGGTGCTCCGTCATGCTGGAAGTACAAATTTTGTCTGAGATGTAAAGGAACATTCTCTAACAGCTGCGGCAACTCTTCTTGAAGGAAATGCAAATAGAACTCAGCATTTAGTCGTCCAGGTAATATGAAAGGTCCAATCAGCCGATTGTGCAAAAGGCCACACCAGACATTGACGCTAAATCGGTGTTGAAAGTTTCTGTTTCACTACCTCATGTGGATTTTCTTCTGCCCATGAGTGTTCATTGTGCAAGTTATTGACACCATCCCGAGTGAATTGTGCCTCATCCGTAAACAAAATACGCTTGTAGAGTTGATTATTAATATTCAAAAAGTTGCAAAACTCCAAGCGAAGCGGACCATCCCCTAGCTGTAGATGTTGAACCTTTTGTTTATGAAACGGATAAAATTTGTTTCGATTAAGTGACCTCCACACCGTTGACTGCGAAACTCCTATCCGCCTAGAAATACGTCGTGTACTTACACCTGGACTGCGATGAACAGCATTAATAACAATATCATCATCAAGTTGGACAGCTCGTTCATAATTGGTTCTAGTACTTGGTAGTGATGCTGTTTCCCGAAGAGTACGAAAAGTTCCTGAAATTGTTTTGGTATCTGGAATCCTCCTATTAGGGTAACATAGTTCATATTCTTCTACAGCAGCTCTAGCATTACCATTACAGTAACCCAAAATAAAAACCATATCAGCGTATTCCTGTGATGTAAATAAGTAAGGCATTTTTTCGCTTGAATAAACAATAGAATTATAACTCACAGAAAAATTGCATTTAATAACACGATTCACAGAACCCGATCTCCTGCTGTAGCTTGCAAAACACCACTAATACACAGTTCTAACGTAACAGTACAGAATACCATTGTTGATCAGCTGTTATTCGTGCGTTACCAACTTAGAAATTAATAAAACAAAAAACTGCATTTCGATGATTAGTAAACAATAATGGGAAAATGTTTGCTTCATTTATTTTCGAACATTTGAAGTAAATTTTTATATAAAAAAAATACAACGTAATAAAACGTGATATTTTTATTTATAAACAAATTTATTTAACATTTAATCTTGTTTTCTCAATTTATCTCATCATTAAGGAACAAACATTTTGTTTTTGTTTTATTTTAACTAAATACCGTACGGTATTTCTTTACAGCTAGTAATGTATTATACTGAATAAAATCGATTTTTTGGTACTTATTTCTGTTTTATTTTAGACTTTGATTATATCAATTTTCTCAGAATTAAATTCTCTACAGTTAATGTTTGTTGATTTTATGTATTTATTACCAATTTAACAAAGTTATTGTACATCAAACTTAAAAAAACATTGTGTCGTGCCCCAATATTTTGCATTTAACCCTGAATCCCTCAAAAACTACTACAGGTACAGTTCTGAAACCTATTTTATTAGCTTTATCAGGTAAAATTACATGAGAATCCACGATATTTCTTACTTAATTAACCTTTCCAAAAGTTCAGTATGGCTTTATTTTACTCTTTACCCAGGAATTCAGGTGAAATCTTTCGCTAGCTGTAACTCGCTAACGAAGCGTTTTCGGACCTATGTTTATAAAACATTTTTTCATTATTTTTACTAGTAAAATGTGCTGTAGAAGTGGGGGGAGAACTTCATGAATCACCCTGTATATATATATATATATATATATATATATATATATACAATTTTCGAGGCTACTACGCTTAAGAATAGACCGCTAGCAGGGTGAGATGAGAATTAATACATTTTGTTGTTTTTCTCTCGTTTTTTGTCTTGTCTTTTAGTTAAGTAAACTTGTTTTATCTATCAATGACGTGATCTGCACATATGTTTCCCATGAATATAGTATTTTTTGTTATTACTAAACACATACAATATTATATGAGTATTGTTAATGTTAGTATGTACTAATACAAGTTCAGGTCTAGTACACTAAATAGGTATCTGAACGTCCATTAAACAATAACTGTATTCTCTTTCAAATACGCATGTTAATCATGAAGAATTTAAAACAATCCGATCATTTCAAAAAGGTATAGGTACATAATAAAATTTGTTTTAACTAAAACCAAAAAGTATTCACATAGCCCACACGTAGTTCAAAATGGCATATTAACAACAATTATGCATGTACGAGTGTGAGGACTAATTTTAAAGCGATTACAATTCAATATACAACATGCAAATTCACAATGACATAAAGCTGATGCGTACAGAAAATAAAAAACTACAATCAATTCGTGATAATTAATACCTGTTCTACTATTATTTCATTAACAATAACAATATATTTTTTAACATTATAAAGACAGATATACACAGAAAGGTTAATTAATTAATACAAGCGTGATTACCACAAAATAGGTTTTAAAATACCGGTTCAAACAATAGAAACAATGTTTCTTGGTTATCACGGGAATTATAACTTTGGAGGTTGGTACAGGGAAGGCGGGTTGCCCCTCCAGCGGGTGTTTCCCCCACTCTCAAATCTGTGGCGCTATGAGCTGTGGCGCTGTGAGCACTCCGGCCAAATCTTTGGCGCTATGACCTGTGGCGCTATGAGCTGTGGCGCTGTGAGCATGGATCCGATTATTTATTCGGTTGTGTTGGCCCTGTGAGCACTCGACCAAATCTGTGGCGCTATGAGCTGTTGCGCTGTGAGCTGTGGCGCTGTGAGCATGGACCCGATTATTTATTCGGTTGTGTTGGCGCTGTGAGCACTCCGGCCAAATCTGTGGCGCTATGAGTTGTGGCGGTGTGAGCACATTCACGTTGTGGCGCTGTGAGCAAATTCACGTTGTGGCGCTGTGAGCTTAGGCACTATTAGCCACCACCATTTTCGCCTGGCCTACAGGTCCGCGTCGTAAAACCGTGGGGGCCCCTTCTTACCTACTTCGTAATGGGCGGACATTAGGTCCACGGTTTCAACTTGGGACCCACTGTTCGTCTCACAGTTTTCTTTTGACGAGAGGTCGAAGAGGGGTCTTACTCACACTGTAGTATTTAAACGGGCGTTGCCATCATGAGTTGCGTACATTTTGTATCTCAATAGTTAAAACACAATCCAGCTCCAAGCAAGCTCGTTGAAAATATCAAATTATCTTTAGAACAATCCATGTTCACTGACGCTCAGTACAATTTTATGGTTGGACTGCTTTTCAATATACTATGTTGTTTTAATTATTTTCCATACCAGTAATTAAATATGTGAGAGTACAATTAGTTTATGTAATTAAATTAAATTAATAAGGAAACATATTTCCTTTAGTTTTTTGCCACTGCTTTTACCTCATAAGTTTAGATATAGATATTACACTCGCTTGCACACATGCAAAAATGAAATTGTAAAGCTTTCAGTCCAATCCCCTTCTATAACTTTTAGAACCAACATATAAACTTATGCAACTTTTTCATGGAATCTGCGATTTAGTAATTTTTTTAGCAATACAATATTACTTGGCAATTAAACATTTTTAACTCACATTGATATGATATTATTACATTCAAATGACAGTTGAAATGTAATTTGACCTAAACTTGAACAATACCAAATGATAACGCTAGAACAGCGGAAATATGGATGTCAGGTGCACGAGAACATCCGGTATGTCACTGTCAGGTCATGCCAACATTGATAGCCCTTTTGTTGTCATCTCTGTAGTGATGTTACTGAAGTGACACGCGATAACGTTTAATGTCATATTATTGATAGTGGACCACATATACTACGTATACGATAATTGGCACTGACAGGTCATGCCAACATTGATAGTGGTTCCGTTGTTATCTTTGTGGTGATTTTACTGAAGTGGCACGCGATAACGTTTAATGTCATGGTTATTGATAGTGGGCCACATACACTACGTATACGATAGATGGCACTGACAGGTCGTGCCAACATTGATAGCGGTTCCGTTGTTATCTTTGTGGTGATTTTACTGAAGTGACACGCGATAACGTTTAATGTCAAGGTGATTGATACTGGACCACATATACTACGTATACGATAGATGGCACTGACAGGTCATAACAACATTGATAGCGGTTCCGTTGTTATCTTTGTGGTGATTTTACTGAAGTGACACGCGATAACGTTTAATGTCATGGTTTTTGATAGTGGACCACATATACTACGTATACGATAGTTGGCACTGACAGGTCATGCCAACATTGATAGCGGTTCCGTTGTTATCTTTGTGGTGATTTTACTGAAGTGACACGCGATAACGTTTAATGTCATGGTTATTGATACTGGACCACATATGCTACGTATACGATAGATGGCACTGACAGGTCATAATAACATTGATAGCGGTTCCGTTGTCATCTCTGTGATGATGTCACTGAAGTGACACGCGATAACGTTTAATGTCAAGGTAATTGATACTGGACCACATATACTACGTATACGATAGATGGCACTGACAGGTCATAACAACATTGATAGCGGTTCCGTTTGTCATCTCTGTGATGATGTTACTGAAGTGACACGCGATAACGTTTAATGTCAAGGTGATTGATACTGGACCACATATACTACGTATACGATAGATGGCACTGACATGTCATGACAACATTGATAGCGGTTCCGTTGTTATCTCTGTGATGATGTTACTGAAGTGACACGTGATAACGTTTAATATAATGGTTTTTATATTTGTGTGCTTTACAAAAAAGTGTTTACCAATGATTAAGTACAATAATAACGACAGTACGTAAATATGAAAAGCAGGAATAAACTTTGAAATATATTTCGCTGTATCTTCAAACAGATAAAATTAAACAGTTAAAGAAAGCTAACAGAAAAGTATATAAAGTAACACAAAAACACTATGCAATCGCACATTATAACAAAATACATTTATCCACTATGATAATAATATACAATAAAATAATAAATATACTGCCTAAATGTTATTTAAATGATTTCTTCAAGAATTATACGTATAATTGTGTAACATTTTCACAATTTATTTGCACCTGTTAAGAAATTACAAAAAAATATAAAATTGCCTGTAATTTCTTTTAAAATAATAAAACAAAATTTTGTTTTAGCTTCGGGGAACATCTTCAATATTTGAGGAAATAGAAAATATATCATTGTTCAGTCTAAGGACTCTTCTTAAAATTTTACGAACGTAAAAATATATCAAACCTTTTAAATTCATTACACCTACTTAATTTAACTATAGTTATGAACATGTTATTCTATTTAAAAAATGTATGATATAAATAAGGAATAAATATGTATACACATTGTCAAAGTAACAATCCTTTAGTTTCAGTTTCAAAATATCGATCTATTGTATAGCATATAGTGCTATAATAATTGTGTATTATTGACCGAGCGCTAGAGAAGCATTATCACTCGAGTGGCTGGAAAGGTCTCATTTCTATTTGTCAATGTGTCTGCTATTGACCTGTAGACAGCTTAATTTCTGTATTTTAAAAATCGGTTTCAATCCATATGCATATTAATTAATGACATAGGGTCTGACTAAGCGATAGAGACATTTTACATTTGACTTATGAGTAATTATGGTGGAAACGAGAAAGTAGCAGGATAAGTAAATTTTTAAAAAAACTTAGGACATTCACATGTAATTTTAACATATAACATATTTATTTGTGTAGCCAAACATTTTATAATATGCATAGAGATATATTTCATATGTAAAAATCGAATTGTTAAAAAAAGTAATTTACGCAATGGAAAATATGATTTGTATGACGGGGCATGTCTGACTATTGGATTTGGCTGAGCAACATCATTTAATAGGCTGGAAAAGTTTACTTGTTTACGCCGGGGGAATTAAGCGTTTATGTCTGTATTGTTTTCTGTCTGTTCGAAGGACATCTCAGAAATGGATTGGAATGATACGATTATCTGTATTGTTTTCTGTCTGTTCGAAGGACATCTCAGAAATGGATTGGAATGATACGATTATCTGTATTGTTTTCTGTCTGTTCGAAGGACATCTCAGAAATGGATTGGAATGATACGATTATCTGTATTGTTTTCTGTCTGTTCGAAGGACATCTCAGAAATGGATTGGAATGATACGATTATCTAAACTAGAATAATACAATGGTGGACTATGTTTTCTATAGTAATAATAAATATTTAAATAATATACGCTGTTTACCTGATTAACTGATTAATTAATTAGATTTTAAATAATCAATAATCTATAGAATATTATTAACAAAATGGTAATCTCTTTTCATCCAGAAGCAGGCAATAAACAATAAAATACGTGTCAACTTTATCTATTTTTATAATGAATAATTCATGTTTGCTCTTGAACACTGATTCAATCACATACTCGGGCAATGGCGTGTTATAATACTTACATCTAGTATATGAGTGATATCATAATCCAAATGACACCTTTCAAAGAATAACTATATATTAACATTGTTTAAATATTTCCTTTGTAAACAGAAACTTTGTATTAGTTTCATTTGAAAGATGTGACATTACTGAATTGTGATATGACTAATAAGGTTTCACAGTAAATATGTACAGTGGAGAACAAAATCGCTCAACATGACGACGACTAGTACGTTTGTTAGAAAGGTTATATGCATATTGGAACAGAATAGTCAACAACAGGTGCATAAATAGCAACAGGGATCAAAGTGTCCTATAAGTTTTGTAGTCATGATGACGTCACACAGACTGCAGAGGGACACGAGGAGTAGAATATGAGTATAAAGTGTATTAATAGTTTAGGTAATTGGATGAAACAAATAACAAAGCGAAGCTACTTCCTCCCTACCTTACCTTCTGCAGAGAAACCACTGCCACTGACGTTTTGTGTCTGTTGCCTTTGTGTGCTCTCAAACAATTGAGTTCATTTCATAAACTATGGCTTTGTTCAATTGTTCCTACTTTATTTGATTTTTTTTTTATTTTATGTGTAATGTTTGCTCTGTAAAATGCAGAAAGGGGTAATACAATATATTGGCTGAGCATTATCAAAGCCTATCACTCGAGAGGTTGAAAACTATGCATTCTATCTGTGTGATTGTCTGTCTGTATGCAGGATATCCGAATGTGACCGATGTACTTGAAGTTTGCATGAAGCTTCATTTCTACGTGCTACATCGGGTTCCATAAAGGTACATGTCAATCTTTGGGGTTTGGATAAGCGTAAGCAAAAGTTTTACATCGGCCTTGTGGAGAAATATAATGGCAAATTGTAAAAAACTATTATTAAAGTATTTGTAAGCAAATTGGCTACCAACATAATATGACGTTTCTTTATGACGTACAATTCGAAAGAAATGTTTCTTTTGTCCGCCATGTGATGATACAACTTGATCTCCTGTCTGTCTGTTTCTCCGCAGATAGTGGAAAGAAATAGTGGAAGCAGCACCAGCGAAGCATGTTACATAACATGCCGTGTGGTGAACTTCGACCTTGAACGATGCGAAAATATTTAAAGGCAACAAAAACATGTTCAGAATAAATAATCCTAAAGCCATACAGCAAGATGCGTACTATGCAACATTATAGCTCAGGAGTATATATTGAATGACTCATTTTTCATTAAAGGAACATACACATTTATCAAAATTCAACGATATAATGAACATCCACATATGGTGCTAAGCACTTATTTTGTGAAAATCTCACTTTTTCCTAATAATTAAAAAAAAACAAAAAAACAAAAACAAAAAAAAAACTCATAATTCATTCCCAAACGTGTTTAATTCCAATAGTAAAAAACAGTAAAGCTAATGCAGTAAACTTATTAAGATATAATAATAAATGTCAATGCCAACATTCTATTCGATAGAACTGTTTAATGTGGTGACAGATAACAGCCAGTCATGACGGATAACCTTGACCGTCTGGGCATTCCGCGACCACAAGTGTAACGACATTCCAATATGTACAGGCATATGTACGATTTGACCTGAACATCGCTTTCAGGTTATACTTGTTTATACCTATATTATTAAAATAATTTCATGATTTAAGTACTTAGGTATTTGAGTTATATAAATCCATTATTTTATGTAAATATTTGGTATCAATCGAAATCTCTTACATTATAGATTTACGTTTTGTAGATATGAACTACATCGTACTATAGGACACCTCTCCATGAGCATTGAAAATTCCAACGTTCCAAGAGAGTTAATTTGTTGTTTTTTTTTACACCTGATAAAACATAATTGTTGCTCAGGCAGTTATTTTCAATCCGCCAACCAAAGTAATATCAGTTTATTCAAAACTAGCACACACCCCGCGGCTTCGCTCGCAATTTATGTGCAGAATTTCGTACATCATTTTAATAGCTCTTACGGTTTTAGTAACAAAACCTATACTAGTTCAATTTAGAGAAACTCCAGTCTTTTCCTAGTAAAAGCGTTTGTGATATAAAACGATAGGGTCCTGTGTTCCTATCTCGGTGTATATCTCCCGCTTGATTAGTGTATGGAATACTCCAGACTTCTGGGTTTAAGTATGGTGGCGATTGGTGTTCAGATGTTTATTGGTTTGTTCAGGTTTCCTTTATGTTTAATGTCGTATATTTTGATGTTAGTTTTGTGGATGAAGTCACTAGTAAACCCTGTACATTCTACATATATGATATAACAAGACGTAATAGTTTAATAGCCTTTAAACTGTAAATAATAATAAATAACTAGTAAATAATATGGGGACTGCATTTATATTACAGTTATTACAAGAAATCCTCTTCAGTAACTACTATAAATTCTATATGGTGAAAAGATTTACATGAAAAATACTATAAATGTATCTAAGTTAAACTTTATTTCCAATTAGAAAATCTATTATATATTATATAATTTTTTTTATTTTGATAAATATTTGTTCCAATATAAAACATCTGGCTTTGGATAAATAGTTATAAAAATATTACACGCAATAAATCCAAAGACAATAAGATATAGAGAGAGCAGAAAATCTGACCTATCCGGCGTTGTGAAAGTTTGATGTGCTCTCATCACAATCCTACAGACAATGTTCTCAGTTTAGCGTCCATCTATCCTGCTAATGCTGCATTATTGAAAGCTTTCCGTTCTTCTACCAGTTTCCCTTCGAAACCCAGACAACAGGAAGGCTGACCTATCCGCCATTGGGAAAATTTGATGAGCTCTCATCACCATCCTACAGACAATGTTCTCAGTTTAGCGTCCATCTATCCTGCTAATGCAGCATTATTGAAGACTTTCCGTTCTATCAGTTTCCCTTCACAACCCAGACAACACGAAGGCTGACCTATCGGCCATTGGGAAAATTTGGTGTATTCTCATCACAATCCTACAGACAATGTTCTCAGTTTAGCGTCCATCTATCCTGCTAATGCTGCATTATTGAAGACTTTCCGTTCTATCAGTTTCCCTTCACAACCCAGACAACAGGAAGGCTGACCTATCGGCCATTGGGAAAATTTGGTGTATTCTCATCACAATCCTACAGACAATGTTCTCAGTTTAGCGTCCATCTATCCTGCTAATGCTGCATTATTGAAGCCTTTCCGTTCTACCAGTTTCCCTTCACAATCCAGACAACAGGAGGGCTGACTTATCCGCCATTGGGAAAGTTTGATGTATTCTCATCACAATCCTATAGAAAATGTTCTCAGTTAAGCGTCCATCTATCCTGCCATAGCTGATTTGTTGAGTCCTTTCCGTTTTACTAGTTTATCTTAAAAACCCAGCCAACAGAAGGACTGATTTTATCAGGCATTGTAAAATGTTTATGTGCTCTCATCATAATTCAAACAATGTTCTAAGTTTAGTGCTCATCTATCCTGCCAATGCTGACATTTTGAGTACGTTGTGTTAAATTATATTATTGAACAGATAATATTTCTTAAATTCTGATGATTATTGCTAGAAACGGCAAGGTTGAAATTGAGAAGCAAATTAAATATAATTCAATTGCACAGTCCGATATTCGAGAGCGTAAAAATATAGATTGTACATTTATTATATCCATTATAGCAACGAGAAAATAGCAGAATACATTTTAAACCAAAGTGTTGACAATGGTGTTTGATTATATTAAGTGATATTATTGATAATAGAGGGGAACGTAAAATAATGAAGTCAATGTTAAGAGTTGGTGAAAATAATTTATGTCACTTTTGCGTTTCCGTTTTGTGTCCTTCCTAGGTCACCGGAACTTCTATTGTTCATGCCTAATTTAATGAGAAAATGTGCCATTTGGAAAGACATCTCGAGAAAGATTTTTTCCGTACACTTTACAATTTTGAAATCTTATTTCTGCTTGGACAAGAATATGTTCTATAATAATGGTGCATGTTGTATAAATATGCAGGTCTGACTTTTCTTTTTATTTATTCCTACCAAGATGCTCATTCTGTTTTCTAGAAAATTATTTTTTATTCGAGGTTTTCATGATCATTTGGCTAAGGAAATTCTGTAACAAAACTTTAAACGCTTAGTTTTATGAGACAAACTCAATATTTGAATTATATATAGACAAATAGTTCTAGACTTGCTTATATATTTTAATTCCGAATATAACTTATGTTAGGTTGTGCTGTATAAAACTATTAGATTTTCATCTAAGAGAAAACGTTTATATACAACAATGTTATCAATAAATATTGTCAAAAATATATTCCATTTGATAAAAATTACACAAATATTTATACTTAATAAGGGAAACTTGGGTTTTTTAATACATCAAGCTTGAAATTGATAAAATAATATATTTACCGTTAGCATAGTTTTACGCAATTTAATGCAAAATAAAGAAAGACGAATTGACTAAGCTTTATCGAATCTTGTTTCTTGTGGGGTGGGAAATTGTTGTTTTCTGCCATGACATCAAAAGTGTACATGGTTTTGTATGATATATAAAGGTTGTACATCATGAACCATTATGGTCAATTACAATCAGTAACAGAATCATGGAGATTAATAAAACACATATACAATACGGAGCAAAAACATTGAACTATAAAACGCGTTACACACTACATTGCTGATCAAATATCTTTTTCCCGTTTGTGAAAAAATGTGTGAAATAACGTTATAATTTCGTTACGAGATAAAAGATGCAGTTCTTTAATTTATTTCTTTCAGCTACCTGAACAAGGGTTCCACAGTTTCTACTTGTTGTTGATTCAAGGCGTTTTCTTAATGAGCGGTTTGTTTAGTCTGGAGTTGGCTTACTTAAAACTGGAACTACCTTTGGATTGCTGATGATAAGTAAACATTTGAGATATTAATTAAAAACAGAGTCGTAATGTAAGGCTAAGTATATTCTAACTAATAGTAAATAACCAAATCTGAAAAAGAAAGTCTAAATGAAGTTTCAAAAGATGAGGTCTAATGACATCTTCTATAAACTTTTATATTCTAACAGTCTACCTACACTGTGTCATAAAGAGAATAACATATTTGATATGTTGTAATTGCCGTCTTGCGGATTTGTACTTAATATATTGATTTTCTGTAAATATTAAAGGTGTTTTAGAACCCCCCCTCTCTCTCTAAAAAAAACAGTTTCATTGTCAGATCTCAATGTCTCATCTTTAAAATTATATTTAAAAAGGTCAAGAGATTATAATAATTTTTAATATGGTAATGGTGTCCAAACTGTGGAAGCATAAACTGCTTTTTTTAACTTTTGAAAACAGTTTTAATAGGACACAATTTTCTTTCCAAACACCCAGTATTATAGTGCTTATATTGAGACTTCATTTCGCCGAAATTTTTCACTGATATTAACAAAGTAAAACGGGGGAATGCTGTAATTAAAAATATATATGTAGAATTGCGGTTTAAATCCTTTCACATGCACAGTTTTTCATTATTTAAATAACCACTTGTTCCAGTGGTTATATTTGTAATAATCTTTCTTAGAGAGTTATTAATAATAGTTCATTTATTATATAAAAGAAGCAATTAAATCTCATAAATTAAAGCCAATATATCTTTTCTCGAAATGAAACCCCAATGAATGAACCGAAAAGTGTTGAACTGATTTTAACTACGAGCATAAACACTATCTTTAATTAAATCTGAGTGAATTTGACTAACGTACATCATAAGCAAGTAATCAATTTAACCACAGCGATATGGATGCATTAATATATCAAATAAAACGATGAAAAAGCACGACTTCTACCAGTTTTGTTAGCTGAACTTTGATTGCACACACCGCAGTCAGTCACATTCGTTTCATATAATTAACGAACAATACACCCTGTCCCTGATGATTCACATTTATCTCTCTCTCTCTGTTTTACTCCCTTTCCAATTAACTGTTCAACTGAACAAGAGAAGTAGTGTGGAACGGGGTTTAATTAATCAACGCTTAATTGGCTGAGCTTTAGCGTAGCCCATCACTCAGTGGGCTGGTAAGATTCACCTTTTGTCTATCCATCCATCTGAACCCATCTGAATAATAATCGACCTGAAGACTTGAACTTTGGCATAACATTTATTTCTCTTAATGCAATATCGAGTTACATGAAGGTAAACGTCTCTTAATTGGATTTCTGGAACTTTATAGAGGATAAAAACTACCACAGGATATCGACACAACAATACCTATATAAACAAAAACTTGCCTTTAGTTACTAACTGTTTTGGTACATTGATAAGATAGATATGTTTCTACAAACATGATGTATTAGTAAAGGAACTAAGAGAAAAATTGATAAACTAAAATTGGGTTTTATTTTATTGATAGAAATATTCCTCATTCGAATGGAGTCGGCCATGGCCACGCTAGTTTTGAAGGGCTTGGCATCTGTTGGTATAAAAAAGTCAAAATGTAAAACAATTATTTTTTATGTACTATACTATGAATAGAAATGCCTTTTAAGAGTTCAAGAAAAACTAGGCTGTGAGTTTCTTCAATTAAAATTACATTTCAAGTCATTGTCTAATAATACCTATGAGTGTTCAATAATACCCTTATTGAACCTATACTATAGGTTCAATAAGGCATTGTTGTTTTTTATTAGTTACTGTGCTAAAATTTTAGAAACAGACGCCAGTGTAACACTTTTTGTAGACATTATTGAGAACTATGGGATATTATACAAACGTGTGAGAGACCAAAGTATAAAATTTGTATTTGTAGTAAAGTTACTTTGCGTATTGTTAACATGTCTAGAAGACACGGAATGTCACACAGGTAAGTACCGTACATTTCTAAGATTTATCATGAAGTTTCTCAATGGATGGAGGAACCAATCTTTAATTTTATTACAATTTTGTTTACGGTGGCTTACATTATACAGATAAAGTTTTTGGGGCGATTTTATCGGAGGGGGAGTTAATTCGTCGTCGAAATTAAGGGTAATTTGAATTGTATAAACTGAATGTTCTCTCTGATAAATATGGTAAGTTTACAGAAATATTGGGAATGTATTGTAGGGTATTGCAGGAAAGTAAATACATAATGACAGGAATAAATATTTACAAGGGTATTTCTTAAAGGGTATATTTTTTTAATATCATAACCTTGTCATTTTCTAGTTTTCTTTGGGCCTAATTATAACACGCATTTAGATTCTGTTTAAAATGCCTACCCCTCCGAGTAGGACGATAACAAAGGTTTCTATTTCTTCTATCTTCCGAGATAGCTCCATATAAAGAAAAATTATTGTACCACTTTCAATTTGGTGTTCATGCGTAGTGCTTGTTTGAATATTATGTCGACGATGAGCGGCAATATGATAAATCGATGAAATAATTAAACATAAGTGCTTTAATTAATGTGATGAGTATATAATACACTTTTACATTTATACCTAAAACATAATTCCTTTTAAGCAATATTATTCAGTAAATACTTAAACAGCGTCCGTTTTTATAACAAAATAATTTGGAAGAAGAGTGCCTAGGTTACTATAATTGTCAAAAAACAGAAAACCAGTAGAATTTAGACGCTATTCATTTCAAATCTATAAGTGAAATTGAATCTGTAGATTTTGAATTTTGAATCGGCCCATGACCTCATAATAAGATTTAAACTACCATATGTTCTTAAAATTCTTAAAACTGTTGACTCCTCGTACTTATCTTGTAAATTTCCCAAAATATAGTTAAAAACTGTATCACATTACACTCATTTAAAAATTGCTGATCTAAATGTGTGAAACGTTTAGAAAATTATGTAAACTGTGTATGTATGTTATTAAGTGTTTCTTATTTATTTTATTTTTTAACTTATACGCTTGTTGAATTTTATGATTATTTTTTAGGTTTTCCTTTATAGTATTTTAAATAACTCATGTATAACTTATGTATATATATATATATATATATATATATATATTTCTAATAAAGTTAATGTATTTCTATTTTGACATTGACTAGTTTAAACTTTTGTATAATTTGGGTTCTATTATCCTGGTAAAAGTCCTTCCTCATGTAAGTTAATGAGTAGGGTTTTAGCATACTACTGCTACTTAAATAAAATTTGAAATATTTAAATAAATATGTTATAACTAAAGTACTCCATGATAGCGATACATATTAGCGGTGGTTCCACCAGGTTGGGTTTACATCCACGTCTGGGGTGAAAGTTATAACATGCCTCTTCCATAATTCAGGTCGCTCTCTCGTCTGGAGCATTCAGCTGAAACTGGTCTATGTCAATACTATAGGGAACAAAGCGTCCTAATCATTATAACTGGGGTTTACCTTATAGATCTAGAGCAACTATAATTTTGTTTGAACACTTAATATAGAGGTGAAGTAAAGCTGAGCTTTCTTTTGATATTATAACGTGAAATTTTAACAACTCTAAATTTAATAGCACATATGGGAGCTAATAGCTTCGCAGAACAAAAATTTTCTTTAGGTTTGTTTTTCTGAAATTTCGCTTTACAAATTCTGTGCTTTTGGAGACTGCTAAATAACTATTCATATAAAAATATATCTACATCCAAAATGTTTTGATTAATTGTTTATGGTTCAAAATAAGATTTCTATATTTTTAAATAAATTTCAATAAGATGATTTAGGATATAAAATTATCAATAAATGACCAAAATAAACCTTATTTAAAATGTACCTGAATCCAAATATATATTATTGCTGGTACTTGAAAAACAATAAACAGAACGAAAACTTTCATATAGATCATTAAATATTTCATATATGTTATAAACGTAATAAATACGTCCCTATATAAATAGCAATAACCTAACAAAAATTTCAAAAGCGGTACTCTTTAAAATATTAAGACCGACCACTTATTAAGAAAATCATAGTGTTTTTAATGAAAGCTTTGTTTATATTACATGGAGATTTAATACATGTGATCATAAAATTTAAAAATCTTTATTTATTTATTAAGCGAAAACAATATGAGCGCGTACGTATTTCGAAGTCGAGCTTTGATTCCTACACTGGGATTGGATGATACGCGAAAAACGTACATACTGCTAACAACACGCTGTAACACAGTGACAGCTGAAATCTGTTGCCTACCTGTGTCTGAAAAGACGAAACTACGTCGAAACAGCTTCACTCGACAGAGTACCTACACCAACACAGTAAATTGTAACACAGTGACAGCTGAAAACTGTTGACTACACGTGTCTGAAGAGACGAAACTACGTCGAAACAGCTTCACTCGGAAAAGAATCTACACGAACACAGTACACTGTAACACAGTGACAGCTGAAAACTGTTGACTATCTGTATCTGAAGAGACGAAACTACGTCGAAACAGCTTCACTCGGAAGGGAATCTACACCAACACAGTACACTGTAACACAGTGACAGCTGAAAACTGTTGACTATCTGTGTCTGAAGAGACGAAACTACGTCGAAACAGCTTCACTCGGAAGAGAATCTACACGAACACAGTACACTGTAACACAGTGACAGCTGAAAACTGTTGACTATCTGTGTCTGAAGAGACGAAACTACGTCGAAACAGCTTCACTCGACAGAGTACCTACACCAACACAGTAAATTGTAACACAGTGACAGCTGAAAACTGTTGACTGTCTGTGTCTGAAGAGACGAAACAACGTCGAAAAAGCTTCACTCGGAAGAGAATCTACACCAACACAGTACACTGTAACACAGTGACCACTGAATCTGCTGTCTACCCTTGTCTGAAGAGACGAAACAACGTTGAACATTTCGTGCGAAATTTACCCTATTTTGTATAAGACATGACGTATGAGAAATCTGTTGCCTACCTTTGTCTGAAGAGACGAAACTACGTAAAAAAACAGCTTCATTCGGCAGAGTACCTACACCACTACAATAAGCTGTAACACAGTGACAGCTGAAAACTGTTAACTACATGTGTCTGAAAAGACGAAACTACGTCGAAACAGCTTCACGCGGAAGAGAATCTACACCATCACAGTAGACTGTAACACAGTGACCACTGAATCTGCTGTCTACCCTTGTCTGAAGAGACGAAACAACGTTAACATTTCGTGTGAAATTTACCCTATTTTGTACAAGACACTCTACGTCATAGTTCTTTGTTTCTCAGCCAATTTCTTGCATTAATATTTAGTATTCTCAAACTCTTTCTTTTGCATGTATAAACGAAGTTTCAATTGAGATTCCTGATATAGAGCTCAAATATTTTTCGAGATGTTGTATGGAAAGGTTACAGTGAGACAGAGAGAAGACAGTGTGTCAAACCCTTGAGTGGTTGGTTTTTTGAGATTATAGGCAATAAGAATATAAAACTAACTGAAAGGCTTAAATTAAAAAACTATATTATGTTTTGTGATCAGTTCTACCAGTTTTTAAGAAATACAACGTAAAGTTCATAAAAGTTTTATTTTTTAATATAATGAGGTTTATTAGAAATATGATTTAGGGAGTGATGTAAATAATAAACCTCTTTTGAATTAAGGAGGATTTATAAAATGATTAAACTCTTGTTATCTTGTTGCAAAGGCAACTCAAGGCCTTTACATCACTCATGTGAGGTGATGGTTCGGGGGGGGGGGGAGGAAGGGATGGAAGGTGAATTATGTAAGAGCCCTCACAAGTTTGTGACCTGGATGTATCCATAAACCTAACAACAGATTTTCGACTGATATCGCTTTCAATGCACTAATTTCTTTATTTCTGACTGGGATTTTCCACTTTACTGGTTTATAAAGAATAAATAATAGATATAAATAATAATAACAAAACAATCAACTACAAGATCTTGTTCGTTCTAGAACTGTATCTCATACGAACCAAGCATCAATAACTAAATAAACATTTCTTTTTCACTACGAATGTTAGGTTCACACTTGGTTCGAAAATGTACCCTATAAATATCTTCCCTTCGTGAATTGGCTATCTTGGAGCAAGATTGCGTTCCTATATGGCGCCTATTCAAATGATGTGTGAACTTCAAAATCTAAAAATCATTCAACAAAAAATTGTTTCTGCAGTAAGGATGGTTTAAAAATATCGGATACATGTAAATACCCATAGTAAATATTTTAATCATTCAGTTGTAACAAAATCTACTTATTTACTTCGATCGAGACGAAATTTACAGTTTTCAATAAGGTACAGGTACACAAACTACTATACAATAACTTGAATTGATACATGTCTCAATTGTAGAATTTTTTATCACCTGGGAATGTTAAAGTACAATCGATATACAAGTAACTGTATAATAAAAAAGTTACTCTTTAAAATGGCTTTTTTATCAAAAACATTTTTATGTTATTCCAGTTAATAGAATTATTATATACGTCTCATTGTTTTATTAAAAGTAAAATCCATCAAGATTGTATGCGTAATATAATATTACTTAAAATAAAGCTATCGGTCTATCAAAATAAACGTTTAATATATTTTTTTATATATAAAAAAAATTTGCTCACCAAAAGTGTATATTTTTCATAGAAATGTAGATACTATCTTTGACTGCATTACATTCCATTACCAAATTGAAATTTCATTAGAAGATAAGTATTTAGTCACAAACATTGTTTAGCAGTTGATAATTAGTAAGCAAGAAAAAGATTCAATGACGACATCAGTCCTGTACTTGATGTATAAATTAATTATTCTTAACACATATCTTGGGACATGAATACTATTGCCAAAGAACTATTTCCTTTAAAAGAAAATGATTACTTAACTTATAATAACACAACTTCTGTTGTATTTATTGAAAAATTTGTACCGATACAATGTTTGATGTTGGACACTGTTTGCATATTTGTTCTATTGATTACAATTTGGTACATAATTGTATCGGCACTTATACTGAGCAATATACACTGCCCTTTCATAAGTGCCTATGTCTTTTACCGCTAAGTGCCTGTGTATATACCCAGCCAAGAATGGTGTTCAACGGCCATGGGTAATCTAAAATTTGGCATTTTACAAAACTTTTGTTATTTTGAGTTAATGAACTATAATGCACTCTAAGCTACCTACACTTAGTATTATAAAACTCTTTATACTTTTATAATGTACTAGTTGTAGCCGGTCGTTGATTCCTGGAGTCGAGTCTGTGATATCGTTAGTTTTCAGATGCTCCATTAAGCGGCAGCTGAAATGGATCTGAACATTTGTATAGAAACAGCTAGTTTTATTCACAGGTATTTATAATTTTTATAAGACGCGCCATACGGAATTTAGAATGAATCCTGACTCCAGTCTTGTCTATAAAAAAACGGTCTCCTGCCATTATAACAAACTCTGGCAGACTTTTTTAAAATCACTCAACTGTCACTCTGGTCCAAAGTCGTGCCTGAATATCATTTCACATGCTCTCATTTCTATTTCTTTACTTTAGTTCTTCTGGAGATTGTACCTGAGTGTTCCAAAAAATAACGTTTTTGACTCAATTCTGATGGGAAATAACCCAAAGGAGAAAACAATATCGTAGTGTGTTGAACTGAAAATAAGTTTAATGAGTTCTAATCACATATAAGTATTTTTTAAATACTATAGACTGAGTTTTTATATATGTATTTAGGCATTTTTCTGTGGTTTTACATAATATGACGTATTAATGAAACTTCAAAACGGGTTAGATAAGATAGCTCCATTTGGGTATGGTCAAAATTTTTACATAAAACTTGTTTACCATTGAATAATATATGTATGCAATATAATCTGGCACTATTACTGCTAAATTTTAAAATGTTACATTTGTTACAGGTAAGTTGGAGCTTATAACTATGAACTATGTTTGAGTAAGTAGTATTAGAAAAGGTAAGTGACAGTGCATGTTTAAACAAACCATATCAGTCGTTTCAGCACTAACAAAGCTGCAATAAACCATCATTTAGGTTTGTTCAATCATAATATACAGTTTAATGATGTTTTGTTGTAGGCTCCAAGCTCTAATCCAATACTACACTAGTCATAGAGCGTAATCATTCCATGATGTGCTTAGTCTGAATTAATTCCTATACAGAACATTGGAGGCTTGAATCACACAATATTGTGTGCCACCATTGATGATGAAATTGTGTTTAATACAATTCAGATAATGAAACTAGCTAGTGTATACTATCATATACAAATCATAATTTTACGATATATATATATATATATATATATATATATATATATATATATATATATATATATATATATATATATGTCATTTGTTGTGAACGTTATACACGCTATAATATGAACACATATGTTAAGTAATTGTAAAAATTTTCATTTTTGACGTGACAACGTCTTAAATTAGGTTGCGGCTCGGAGTCACTCATGAAAAAGTGTAACGCCCGGTAACGTTACGATGCCCGTCCAGTGGGTCCGCCGCACGGGATCCGCACGGGATAAAGCAGATAACTATGTTTATTCGTGAAAATGTGGAGTGCTTAGATTCGTCATTTACAACAACTACAACAATAAAGGTAAATAATTGTTCACTGATATTTCATTATCGTAAACTATGATTGATTGATTAATTGTTAGATTGACACAAAAGTTGAGAAACTGAGTTTATAGGTTATGTCATACTATTGACAAATGTTGATAGTGTTAAGTAAATTATTAGTTTAAATCACTCTGCAATCAATCGTAATTCAGGTCGATTGAGAAGAAACAGCGTGTATTGCTAGTCAAACATTTAAAATAACAAAATTATAACCTCTAACCTGTCATAACAGTGCGACCAAACAAACGAACTAAACCGACCAATCACCACGCACGGAGTTAGAATTTAAACTGTGTTTAGCAAGAGTTTCAAATTCCAATTTTAGTAAATGTTTTATTCAACTTTACCATTTACAATAACAAATTTTAATTAATTTCAAAATTATGTACAATGTTTTAGTTAACAAAATATATTTCTATAGTTAAAATTTGTGCAATTCTTATTTTCATTCAATTCCTTGTTCTTATTGTGCAATTTAATAATATTCATATCAATAAATATTCTACCGAGAAAAAGACGTTGTCACGTAAAATCTTCGCCCGTAAAACCGACTTTACAGGCAACCATAATTTTTTGTATTGTTATTTTATAAACGATTAATAAAAGAGCACAACCACTTTAAGCTGGGAACAAAAAAATGTGTATTTTTGATAGGCATCAGCTGCATTACATTTGTTAGAAAACGTTTTCATGATTTCTGTCCTATTGATTCTTTGCATATTTTGAAAACAATACTATATTTTATGAAAGTTTATTATTCTTCGCTATTTAATAATATTAACTTTACCTATTTCATTAGGAAAATTTTCAGTTAGCAGCAATTAAAATTTGGATAGTAAATGATTAAAAGCACGCCAACTTCGTTCGGGTAAGCGTGGGAGGTTTAGCGTTTACCCCCCAAAATGACTCTCGGCTGACATTTATTTTCTATTTTCAGTTCTGAAACGGAAGTTGAAACAGTTTTAAACAGAATTTTGAGTTTTTCTCGTTGACTACTTGGATATGACGAATATAATGAAATTTACTTACAATAAATTATTGTTTACAACTTTCAACAGCGATCTAGGTATGTTAAGGTCAACTCAACTGACACCTAATTTGCGTACAGTACAAGGATGAACTTCTCGAAGTTAGTTTAAAATCTATAAAATATAATAAAGAAAAAGAAAAAAATTGTGTTAATATAAAAATGACCAAGTACGCATTAAATAAATGTTCTTTTTCGCTGTAACCCACGAGGTGCAGAACACGTAAGCGCCTAGACTACAATCTGTGTCACGAGAGAGAAGTTGCTCAGGTAGTATCGCCGCCTAGCGTCGGACCTCTCAACTAACTAAAATAATCAACCGGTCCTCAAAATACCTTATTCCCTACGAATGGTTAATCACCTGTGTAACTAATACAATCAAAAATTTTTACAAAATTTGTGTATTCCTAAGACTTTACAGAAGAAGTTACTCAAAGAAGGCTGGAAAAAATATTTGGAATTAAAAGTAGAAATTTTCCAAATTGGCGTAATCGATTCTAAATTATAGTATAGAATACAATCGTTGCTGCGGTAGGTCATTATCGACCGAAACATG
This sequence comes from Homalodisca vitripennis, assembly GCF_021130785.1. Lineage (NCBI taxonomy): Eukaryota > Metazoa > Arthropoda > Insecta > Hemiptera > Cicadellidae > Homalodisca > Homalodisca vitripennis. The sequence continues at coordinate 5,143 of NW_025780447.1, read as the reverse complement.
AATTTTATAAATGCCAAGAATTCCTATCAAATTCTAAATAAACAATAGCAATAAACATGAATATAGGTCAGTATTTTACGTGGGCTATTTAATGCACCGAATAGTAATATCAATTTCGTCCAACCTACTTTAGCGGTTCTATAAAGACATCAATGTTAGTGACGTTCTATGACGGCAGACTATGTTTGCGCTCTAACAATCGAGGTCATTTCATTAATCATGCCTTTGTCAAATTATTGTTACTTGTTTTTGTATATTGGATTGTCGAATGTTTACTGTTTATTTCATGAAATACCTAGAGGCAATATTGAATTGTCATCAGATCATCAGATTAATCACATACATTTCATATATAGTTATACCAAATAATGTATACATTATAATTAGTATACACCGGGTGTAATAATTATGAGAACCATGTCAAATGCTTTGATCTTGTACAAAGTTTTATGTTTTCGATTTAATTAAATAAAACTATTATAAATTTCTAATCTGTACTAAACAAATACACAACTTAAAATAACATCATTGCAATACATAAAAATAACACCTGATACGTAACGAGATCTAGTGAGGAACATAATTAAGGAATGAATAAATATATGAATGAATATATTAAAATTAATACTATTCAAGCAATAATTAGTATTCTTAATTTTTTCTTTAAGAGTATTATCTACGGACATTTGAAATGAATAAAGTAATATCATAAACAAATAGTGTTAAAAACTGAAACCAATAAGATAAAATGAAACGGAATCCTGACAACAGAAGGGTTTGACCTATCCAAGGCGTTTGTGAAAGTTTGATGTGCTCTCATCACAATCCTGCAGACATTGTTCTCAGTTTAGCGTTCATCTATCCTAACAACAAAAGTCTGACCTATCCGAGGAATTGTGAAAAGTTTGATGAGCCCTCATCACAATCCTTCAGACATTGTTCTTCTCAGTTTAGCGTCCATCTATCCTAACAACAAAACGTCTGACCTATCCAAGTAGTTGTGAAAGTTTGATGAGCCCTCATCACAATCCTTCAGACATTGTTCTCAGTTTAGCGTCCATCTATCCTAACAACAAAACGTCTGACCTATCCAAGTAGTTGTGAAAGTTTGATGTGCCCTCATCACAATCCTGCAGACAATGTTCTCAGCCTGCCAATGCTGAATTATTGAGTCTTTTCCGTTTCTACTAGTATCTCTTCGAAGATATTTGATTTATCTGCTAATAATAAATATAAAAAATTTATAATTTTTGACAGAATATTACAATAATTAATTGGTGTTTTTCCATTTTTAATGTTACAAATAAAAAAATGTACCCAACGAAAATAAATAAAAATAATAAAAATATTTTATAAAAAGTATTTACAAATTTAAATACCTGCAGTACTATTTCATTATGTAACTCAAATCATGTACTTTATATTTACGTAAAATAAGACAAGGAGGTCTTACTGACGGTAAACACCATTAAAACATGTTAATAAAACAGACTCTGATACGATTTAAGATCGATGTAAGATACTATTGTATTAGTGCTTATTCATACAGCTTGTACATCAATCAACATAAGTAAACTGATAAGGCAACACATGAGCTTTAGTCATACGTATTAGAAGTTTTAATCCACAATACTTTTACAGGTAATACTACACAGGAGTCACGTGACAGGCTTTGCTGATGTGCAAGCACAATTAAAAATATAGAGCTAATTTAATCATTTAGATGTCCCGCATACAAACAAAGAGATATAAATTATACAGAAAAGACATTTTTTCATTTTTAAATTTTCCTGGGATACAAAAGATAAATTGTTTCAGACTTGAGGTTTTTAAGAAACAATGTCAAGGAGTTTTTGATTCTCATAAGCAGTGAGAGTGCCCAGGTTACTTATCTCTGTTGACTACAGGACGGACCTAGGACTGTCCTGACACTCACTGACTGACGGCACTGTCCTCTCTCCTCTCCTCTTCAAACTATATATAATAAAATCCAATCACTTAAGTAATTAGCCTATTTTTTGTAATTTTTGTTCACTCAATATTTTTATTTGTTTTGTCTACTTTATCCTCTAGATTGCTGATTATCGGAATTCGAGGTCATATCCGTAGTTTATTCTGCTTTAGATGTCTTCTTTCAATTATCAAATTTTATAAAATTTAATCTACACTCTGCTCGAGATAAAATTCGAATCGTAACAATTTCAACTCGAGTCTACGCACAGGCCATTAAAGGCCCATGTAGGCTCTTTTCCCATTATTTGAATTTATCCAGAAATTATGTAGCAAATTTAATGCTGTTTTTACTAGGTATGCGTGTATGTATGTGGATATGTATGTATGTGCGTGTATGTTGTTTATATTATATATATATATGTATATGTATATATATATGTATATATATGTAATCTCTTTATTATATCATCTCTTTATTCATTATATTGATTTATTTATGTAACACAAGTCTCTTTTATATTATTTAACGTTAATTATTTAATTTTAGTTTTTTAATTGTATTACTAGAATACTTCTGTAGGTTTATATGAATTAGATAATATACAAATGCTACATTTGTTATCATTTCAATGTAAAGGTTTATTTTGTATTTAATTTCTTTTTGTGTGTGGAAATAAACGTGATTTGATTTGATTTGATTTGACTTGTTTAGTTATAGAATTCATAATTTTCTTTGTAAAATGGGTGTGTCATTAAAAATGTTCAGTCTGCAGATATTATTTTTCTCTACACGGATAGAAAGACATGAATAAATTATTTGGAGAATAGAAATGATAAAATACCACAGCAGACCGAAAAGAAACTTGCGTATTGTACAATTTTTGCTAGCGCCTAGCCAAATCATTGATCTTGTTCAGCCTACAGAATTGAAGGATCATGCAAAAAACTCAAACTCTATAGGAGGCCAGATTGTTTGCTATATATTGTTCGGATAGGGAAGAATTAAATTTCTCCAGTCCATTGAGTAATAGTACTTGCTAAAGCTTACGTAACTAATATTTCCTCATATAATCCGATGAATAAATTGGTCAAAATGCAGCATTATTTTATTTTATCTAGTACAAAATCCTATTTGGAAATACAGTTTTAAAGTTTAAAAAATATACTCGTAAATTTCAATTTAACCTTCGAAATCAGTCACCCAACTTATGGATTTGAAATAAATAGTGAAATTCAAATGAGTTTTAAAATTTTGTTAAAGACGGTTTCTATACATAAACTGAATTACACTTGAAATAACATTCACTTCTTTAAAATAATCAAATCGTTTGTGAATATATTTGTACTGATCATAGTATCGCACTCAGGACAGCTATCCCTGGGAGCAGATGGATAATAATTAACCACATCCTTCAGTGCTATAGACGGTTCAATTAATTCCCATAATGAGATGTGGTTTTGGCAGTCAGATCCCAGTGCTCCCTAGTTAATTACCCAACCTTCAGTTCTGTTTACTTATACACAAGAATGTTTAATAGCACAGCTTCTTTTGTTCTTGCTTATCTTTACTAAAAACTGTGAAACTCGTTAGTTCTGTATTGTATTATTGTAAATAGGCTGAGTGAAAAAGACCTTCTATGATTTGCATTTTTAGGTTAGACGTAACATTAATTATAGGCTTAATGTACTTTTACAGACCTCCAAACTCACGGTATCATTGGTGTATCTCATATAGAATAAAATTCGCTTATGTTTACTGACATATTTTACTGTTTATAATTGTACATTTCCATCACCCTTGCTACTGCTTTACAAATCGAATTATTTGCAAAACTTTGACTTAAATCATGTTTTTTTTTAATTTATTGGATACCCCTGGAGAACTTAATTGAGTGTTTGAAAACTATTTTCATCTATTCGCAAAGTCATCTTCTAGAGTCATATGTATAGACAACCAAATGTTTTTTTTTTGTGTGTATATTATGACAAATTTTACAGCATTAGGAAATACTCTAGTATTAAAAAGGTTAATTGTTATAAAATTAAAAAACATTTCGATAATTGACATAAGTTTTGAATGTGATTATATAGCAATTTTCATTCAGGGCACGTTTTATAATTTGTTTGATTTCGTGCCTAGGAAGTGATTAATATAATGGAGGTTTTAAATCTGTACAAAAAGATTAGGTGACGTGTTTTTCGTGGTTATAGTGCATAACTCGCAGTTTGAGTTAAAGTTCTTCGTCAAAATACAAAAATATAATAAAAAATGTACTTGAAATTCTACAAGATTATATTTTAGTAGATACACTCGTAGTAGACAATTCTTTATTCAAATATTGTCATAAGAATATTGTTTATTTAGAACGGTGTTTGATATTTTGTTGAGGAGAGAATGTTTACTAAACAAGGATATTGTGCCTTGCTCTCCACCTCCCTAGAGGTGCTACACAAGGTAACAGATTACAGTTACCTAGGGAAGGTGGAGAGCAAGGCACAATATCCTTGTTTAATATTTGTTTATTTTAGAAACTTTAATCCAAATTTGTATCTCATACGGAATAGATTAGGATGTTTTTAAAAGTGTTAGTGAATTGTTCGTTACATTTAATCTATTTTAAAAAGGTAGAGGCTTATACAATTAGACGTGCATTTAACTCACTTTATATGTGTGTCCATCGATTTTATCCTATACTAAACTGATTTTGATTAATCTTTTTTTAATGTAAGAGGGCTGTTCCATAATGGTTCCATAAAGATTTATTTTGCATTGTACTAGTATTACACCAGGAATAAATAATAATATTGACATTCTACACCTCTTTTGCGAGGAACCGTAAGTTAATGTTATAATATATGCATAAACGTAAAAACGTTAACGCGAAGAACGTAAAACACTTTTCTAGTATTTAATTTTACGTTTACTATTTTATTTGTATTGCGTTTTTTTTACGTTTTACACGTAAATTCTTTATGTATATATACAGATATTTTTACATTTATTTATTGTATTGCCCCAAAAACTGGTCAAGAAACTCCATATAAAACTCCATATAAGAACCCAACCATGAACAATATGAACGTTTTACTGGTAATAATTAATAAAACCATTTGGGGAAGCCAGTAAAGTGCGTATACGCCGTTATTTAAAAATTCAAACTCACCTGAGTCATGAAAATTTTTGCCTTCA
>NW_025780446.1:0-50066 GCF_021130785.1 Homalodisca vitripennis | reverse complement strand
CAGGGCCAGCTCCCTTGTTCACATCAAGCGAATTCAGTACACCCTCCACCTCAGCACAGGTTACACAGCAGGAAGAGAGTGTGGTACATGCCTTGAGGTCCATATATAGGTGCAGATGAAGATGGAGCCTTGTACACAGAGGAAAAAAACTTGGCGAACATGTTAGAGATGTCTTGAGGATTTTCAGCAAATTCATGATCGAGCTGCAATCGAGAAGGAAGTGATGGAGTCCTCTTGGAAGAATTGACAAAACTCCAGAAGACTCGAAACGTTACTTTTCAGAGATGAGTCAATGGACTGAATATATGTTGAGTAGCATTCCCTCGTTAGTCTACTACATGCTGCACGAACACCACAAAATTGATAATAAAGACGGTTATCAAGAGTTTGTTTGTAGCGCCTATGAAGTATCTTCTTTCCTGATGATCACAGCTTTTTAGTTCAGGGGAGAACCAAACAGGAAAGGCTCGTTTACCAACGTTATTTAGATGGACATGCGCTCCTGATTATTGCAGCTAAGTTGGAAACAAAATTCTGAAAATAAGTCTTCGACAGGAACACTGTTATCGAACACAGGATAGTTCAGACGCTGAACCCAGTCAAACACATGGGCTGGATCACATTTCCTTAGATTGGGAACAAAATGCACTATAGTAGAGGTTTTCTGAAGTATTAATATCCAGGTCCAATTTCCAGCGCAGGATGGTGACATTCCACAGGAAGAAAGAGGGTCTGAGGCATTCAGGACTTGCAAGTTCACAGAAGAAAAGACCAAATCCAGAAGGACACCTCGATCATTGTAGATATTATTGTACTGCTTAAGATCAAGGAAATTCATAACATCATAAATATGTTGGGCTGATGTGTTGAGGTGGGTAAAGAGACTGGACCAGTCCACGTTCGGCAAGTTAAAATCTCCAATAATCAATAATGGGTGTATGTCTTGAACGGTAATTGACAGTTCCTCCAGAATAGATGCAAATTCCATGTATTGGGTAGAGTTCTGATTAGGAGGCAGATATACAACCACCAAGGACAAGAATAGAATTCTTTAGCTTCATGGCTGCAAAGACACATTCAATGTTAAGAGAAGACTGAGAGAGTTCCCAGGAATCAAACGGTCCCGTATTGCCACAATCACCCCCACCACCACTGGTTTTCTGGCTCGATAGAGAGGTCCCTATCACATCTATACACCCTGTAATTGAAGAAAACCAAGTTCAACATTACTTATATCCCCTGTAAGGTTGGTCTCCACCAATACAATCACATCATATACGGAATGGCTAAGAGATTGGCGCAGGGTTACAAGTTTAGATCTCAGTCCATTGACGTTTTGAAAAAACACACTGATTTTCTTTTGACCGTTGGAGTCTAAGCGTTTTTTGATTTCAACTTGGAAATAGAGGGAACTCCATTAACCCATTAGTGCCCAGTGCCCACTTTTGTGGGTGCTGCATTTTAAAATATGTCACAATACACTAAAAATTTATCGAGGGAAATTTGGTGCTGGAATATGTCTGGTTGGCCACTCTGCACTCACTAAAGCACCTGGTGTGTACTCTAGTTGGCAGTTGTGTTTACAAATGACAGCTCTGTTTTGTTGTGTATTCTAACCTCAATGGATCAAAACAACTGGTAAGTAATACTATAATATTTCAAATACAATCTTATAAAATCATAATGTTATGTTTGCTTTTACATAGACTTAAACTAATATGTTTTTATAGTTTAGCCCTTAAATTCAAATAATTGTAAGAATAATTTGTAGTTAAAGTGAACTGCCCACTTTTGTTGGCAGTGGGGCACAAAGAGAGTAGGGGTATTTTTTCCATCAATCTGCCAACATATGTTGTGCACTGGGGCATATATATGCTGGTGGTGTTTTATTATTATTTAATGGTAATATAACATGAATCAAACTGGTAAAATTATGATTCACTGGGTAGTAAAAAATAGAGGCCTATGTAACTGTAAAAATGTGATTCATTTATTTTTTTTTAATACGTAAAACTAAGATTGATCAGTGGGTTTTGAGTTCTTTTGAATTCAAGACTATTGTTTTGCATGATATAAATTTATGGTTGATATGTAATATTTTTGCTCCTTTACAGGTTAAACGTTGAAGAAGTCACTGCCTTTATTCGATGAAGTCGACTTTCTGGAGGCTGATGTTTTTTATTCAACCGCCTGAAAACCCTCTATTGAGTGATGAGGATAGCGGTGACGATGGCGACCCCGACTTCACTCACTTCACAGGAAATCAACTGCGTGGAGCCGCAGAGTTAAAGGCAAAACAGTTCACAAATGATGGTATTGTACAAGTAGATGTATGTACAGAACAAGACATAGTTGATAACAATCTAAGCGGCGAGTCTTCATTACCTATAACTGTAATTCCGAAAGCAACTGTGTCTACATTTAAATCGGTACAATCAGACTCTTTACAAAGACAATACATACCTACAGAACCAAGCACTTCTCAATCTTTACAAGTGAACAATATAAATCAATCACAATACCTTCCATCTCAGTCGCTCCCAAGTTTGAAAAGAAAAATTAAAACAAAACCGAGTTCCCACAAGTCAAATGCAAGAAAAAAGACTAAAACAGATAAACAAAGAACATGGAATAATGTTGGCATTCCTAATAAGCCTGAGAGGGAATTTGAAAGGCCTTCGTGGCTCGAAAAAAATTTCACTCCAACAGAAATGTTTGAAAAACTTTTAACTAATGAGATTATCGAACATGTTGTTGAGAGTACTAAATATTTATCCCTTGCAAAGTGGTAATGAATCTTTTAATGTTTTCAATAGAAGAAATGCGCATATTCATGGCAATATTGTTTCTGAGTGGATATTGTATTGTACCACGGAAGAGGATGTACTGGGAATTATCTCCGGACACTCATCATGACACTGTGTCAAAAGCTATGAGCAGAAACAAGTTTGAAGAGATTCTTCGATATTTTCATGTCTGTGATAATGCAAATTTAGATGTCTCAGATAAATTTGCCAAAATACGTCCTTTGTGGAATATGTTGAATGAACGATGGCTTCAAGCTTACCCTGGCGATGCAAATATAAGCATCGACGAAATCAATGGTTCCATACTTTGGACGACATGGTGCTAAACAACATATACACGGGAAACCTATACGGTTTGGGTACAAAGTTTGGTGTGTATGTACCCGCCTGGGGTATGTGATTCAGGCTGAACCATACCAAGGTAAGAAAACAGGTAACACCATCCCTGAAATTGGAGTGGGTGGTTCAGTTGTAATAGATATCCTTAGTGAGCTGCCTCAAAACAAGACATACAGTATTTATATGGATAACTTTTTTACCTCTTTAAAACTACTAGATTATTTGTCAGAAACGGGGCACGATGCTACAGGCACAATAAAGGCTAACCGAGTTGAAAATGCCCCACTCAAGGAAGCAACTGTTTTGAAAAAGGAATCACGAGGTTCATACGATCAACTTACTGAACAAAAAACAGGTATCACCTTGGTAAGGTATAATGACAACAATGTTGTAACTGTTGCTTCAACAAGATGTGGCGTACAGCCCATGGGTAAGGCCAAGAGATGGTGTCGTGTGGCAAAGCGTCAAGTTGATGTTCAACAGCCTGCCTGTATCATAAATTACAACACTTACATGGGTGGGGTTGATCAACTTGACCAGAATATATCAACCTATAGAATTGGCATTAGAAATCGGAAATGGTATTGGGCACTTCTAGCGTACCTTTTAAATGCTACAATGAATAATGCTTGGCAATTATACAGGCTCACCCCAAAAGGAAGAGAAGATCCCAAAGACCTACTGTCCTTTATAAGAACATATTGTGCAGACATACTTCCAGAAATATACCCCACAACGTCAGAGAGCTTCCCGTGTGTCTGTCACTGGAAAAGAACGGGTTGAAGAAAGTGTGCGGCTTTCCAACAGTCTTCATGTCCTGGAAACTAACCCGACACAAATACGATGTGGCCTCTGTAGAAAGAACACATGGAAAAAGTGTAAACAGTGTCTTGTTGGATGTCATATAAAATGCTTTGAAAACTTTCACTCCTGAACTTGACAACATGTATGTAAATAGTCCTGCCATTTGTAACATTTTTTTAATTTTTCTTAATCCTTAATGGTTTTTATATATTTTGTAATAAAATAAACAGAATATATGATACAATTGTGGTGGTTATTTACCTAACCTAAACCACTAACTCTGTATTTTTTTAACAATTGCTTTAATAACTTTGACCCTACCCATGTATGCCCAGTGCCCACATTTGTTGGCACCTCATAATATAGCATTTAAGTATATACTGAGCCTAATACACATATATTTGGTGTTTATAGGACTAATTTGTTACAATATTAAAGAAAAATCTAAATCTGAGAAAAAAAAGTTCCTGGGCACTAATGGGTTAATGTACCTTATAGTCAGGTCATTCTCGCCAGCATTCCTCCTCGCTTCAAGGTCTGCTCTGAGTTTCTGAAGATGATTTCGCTCTTTAACTGTGCGGATCTCTAGACTTGCTGATTCCACCATCACCATTTGCATATTTGTCCGAGAAACGTTTGGCGAAAATTCGAGCTTGGTCAGCATCAGGGAAAATGACTTTTATCGGCCTGGAATTATTTTTCTTATTTACTCCAATTCTAAAGAATATAATAGATTGGAGGTTAGCTTCCTGGTAAACTTCAGACAAAAGCTGTTTTAATTTGCTGTTTGTCGAGTTTTCTTTTAGATTCAGTGTTTGATTGGGAGCTTTCAGCAATACCGTAAAGAATTACATTACACAGACGTTTATTACGATCATTGATCTCCATCAGGGTTTCCTCAAAACCACTACCGTCAGCCAGTCTTGCATCGACTCTACTCTCAATATCGGAGACTCTGTGTTCAAGACGCTCAATACGAGGCTCAAGTTGTTCAAATTTGTCATGGATAGCCTTGACATCATCCTGGATAAGTTTTAACATTTTCCGGTAAATCGTTGAGGCGGTAAACTTTGGCTGAAGGTCGTCGATCTTTTGAGCAAGTGCTGAAAGAATTGTATTCAAACTAGACACAGACGGAGCGGTAACACAATCCACGCGTGTACAAAACCATTTAACTGAATTATCGCTTGCAATTTTCAGATACTCAGTCTTAGAAATCCCAACGCAAGTACGATGAAACCACCGATAAAGGGGCCATCACATTGGAGTCCTTCATCGGTATTTATAACTTTTTTACAACAAGGAACGCATGTTGACTTCGATTCCGAATCCATATTTGTAGATATTGTTTAAATCAGGGCTACTCAGTTCACCCCGAGTAAACAATCAACTCGAATTGACAGCCAGAATGAATTGATCGGAGTAGAAGAGTTTCTTATAGTACAGCTTGTAGAAACAGAGTGGATGGTAGATGATCCAGAAGGCTGTGGCAAAAAAAGTTTCGCAGATTACTCTATTTATGACGTATAGCAATGATCAAAGACAGGTGTTATTGACAGATGACAACAGTAATGAGGTTTTTGTAAATATGCTGCATCACGTTAGTTGGTTTGTGGGGTTGAAGAAGTTAACGGCTCGTCAGGAAGAATTTCGGGTTGGCGTGATTAAAACAAATATCCACACTGAACTTACGAAAAGTGATGATCACAAAAACCACCGGCAAAGATTAGTAAACCACAGAATGACAGTAAACACGGAGCACAAATATCAACAAGCTTTTAAATCAGCCATCTTGATTTTTTTTTCTCCTTGCATTTGATCTACGTTTCATCATATAATGAAGTTGTATATGATTTACTTGAGCGTTCATAAAAGTGGTTAGATTATTCTTAAGATTAACTATGATTACAAGGAGAAATTATCAGAACAAAAACATTTGTAAACAAACTAAACACAACCATAAGAGGTACAACCATTTACTCATTTTCAATAACTGTCCTGAAAGTTAGAATATGATTCTGTAGTAATTTGGTGTGTAGAATTTAAATTTTAAACGCTGATATCAAACAGAATTGATAGATATACCATAAATTGTAAAAATCCAAACTTATTATGGGCAGGAATTTGTTTGCAAAATTAAAATTTTGAATGTGATTTATTTCTTTAACAAAAAACTCTACAAATCATAACTTTTCTATAATTTACACTGTGTACGACTATATGCTGTCTACCTCAACAATAGACTTAAAGTTTTTAAGCAACTTCAGTAAATTATATTATGGTAAATGGTGTCATGTATATCTACCAGGTTTACTTAAGAGCACAAATACTTTTAATTTACAAGTTTACCTGCAAAAAATACAGTTAAAGTATAGACCACCTGAAGGTAAACTTGCAACTAACATTTATTACAAAATAGGAGTACACCACCCAACGTTTAGGTAACATGATTCAAAGAGATTTAATGGAGAATTTCTTTGTAATTTATAACTTGAAAAGTACATTTCTTTTTCATTAGACACCTTTGCTACCACACAATAAGTTAGAGTATGATTTTATTATACCCAATTAGTGTGAAAGTTTATTTATTTATAAATTTTTCTTTGACGTAATAACTAGGCATAACATATTCTTATAAACATTTTTGCTAGTGCTCTACCAAATCCTATGCCATTAACTATCACCGAACTGGGAAACAAGGTACTTTTGAAAAGTGATATACTAATTCTTTGTTTGAAGTTTGTTTTTTCGACGATGAAAGGATCGTAAAGGAAACAGGATTTTTTTGACATTTGCCATCGTATAATGATTCCATGTTCACTGAATGATAGCAAACGTCCGGAAAAAAAAATTTCTAAATTTGGAGAAACAACTGTGTTTTTAAAATCCACTTAAATCCACAAAGAATAGAAATAATAATAATTGAATTTTGTATTTATATATTTTCTGATTTAGATATTGTGTGAATCGTTGGACTGATTTATTGACTTCAATTAAAACCCCCTCATGTAAATAATGACCACAATACAATACATGGCATCACGACCAATGTAGGGAGGGCTGAGTAGTTTACGGCATTCCAATTTTTAAAAAGGCCACCGCTGTGCATTTGATAACTGTTAGTGATGGTATTAAGTTTGATTTGTTACGTAAAAATCTATTAAACGTATTCGTTACAAACGGTTAATAGTTCTTCAAACACAATAAAAAATATATGTGATGTGATATTGTTATTAATTATTATCAATATTAATCCCTAAAATGAATTTACAAGTATTTCTAAATCCCTTTTAATTTTTAAAATAGATCTTATTTTAAGCTCACCTAAAAATGTAACTTTAGGTCTACGGATTATCACAGACCTTAGTAGTATAATATTCTAAATTCTTTTTATTTAATAGGTCTTTATATTTTTATAGGAAACATTAGGCCTACATATTACGCTTAGAAATACTAAGTGTAATAAAAAACATATATATTATGTTTATTTATATACGAGTATATCAGTTTCCTAATGATGTGGAACATAAGGATACATTTAAGGGTGTGATGTAAAGTAGCTCAGCACCTTTCAAATTTCTGTTATAATCTTGATCTCAGCCCAGTCCTTAACACTTGTAAGAAGACTTCTTGAGTTGAGTCTAGACAATGGGAGAGTTAATACCTCAGAAGTTGCGGCAACTTACAACAGTTAACAACGAGTCACGTGATGTATTAAGTAATTATATTACTTCCTTAGTCATATAACAATACTGAAATGCTCATTTTAACAAACCAACATATTTACTGACTCTTTATCATTTATTATACATTATAGACATTACAACCGTTATGGTAGAAATAATTAAAGTAATTAATAAATGAAAAGGCAAATTTAAATTGATTACTCTAAATGTATAATTTTATTGCCTATTGTACTCAACTAAGTTTATAACACGATAAGTTAGCCGTAGCCCAGACACTAAAGTGCGAATTGGATTCTCCGTTAGAGAAATTAACGTATCACTGTGTTAACAGGGCTGTTACTGGTTATGGAAGAAGTACAGTCCATTGAAACAATAGTAGGAAGATTTATTATATATCTTTGTACTGTACTTTAGCAAATGATATGTAGTTTTGAATCAGCGCACGTTGTGAAAAATGCACGATGCAAGAAACACATTAGGAATACAATACGTCACAATAAGGTATAATCAGCCATATTATAACACAATTTCATAACCAATCATAAATTAGAAGATGCAAGACAACACTTAAATCAACTTGGATCAATTGGTAAATTTTTATTTGATATGACACATTGCAGCAATATAAATTTATATTTTTTCTCGAGCCCTTTCAAAAACCATGCCGGTCAATGGTGTTGGTTCGGAGGTCACTTTGAAACCGTTAGTCCCAAGGTAAATTATTAAAAACGGCTTCTTAGCCCTAACTTCGCCTGATAAAATAACACATTTTTACTTTACTTTTAATTTTTGATCCAATTGTGACAAAAAATTATTTAGTTATATTGAAACTAACAACACCCAATGTCACGTATGCTGCTTCTAACCCATGCCTAATTTCTAAAAGCTACATTATGAAACTTAAAACAATATTGAAACATAATATGAGCCATTTAGATCAGATAGTACTAGTCTTTCTCTTAGTGTATTTTCAATGAACCAATGTGAAAATCGTGAATAAAAAACTTAAAAAATAAGTTTAAAAATATAATTCTAACCAAAACTTCTCTTGTATGGCAATACAATCTAATTATTGCTCTCCTGCTATATTACGTATAGTTTCTGGCATCATCTGAATATTATTAGTACTGAAAGTGTTTCGTGGAGCAACATCGTAAATTTGCCTCCAAACTCTATATTGTTGTACTCTAACGGTATTTACTTATAATATTCTCCCAGAAAAGCATTAGATATTCACTGTAGCGTATGCTGCTATTGTTTTGGGGGTTTAAATTAGATTTTAGCAGTAAATAATTGTATGTTATATTCCATGATTGTCTTTTAAAATTCTGGTTAGAAATGGTAAAAGATAAAAAAAAGATTTAAACCCTTTTGAATACTATCCGTATTTCTTACTCCTATCGCTATATTACCCTTATTCATATCTCACTCTTGCATTGTTCTATAGATCCTCTAAAATTCTTAAATATTAGATTATGTAATCGTGTTATTTATTACGTACTACTAACAACTCTTGCAATACAAACAAGTTTTAATAGTCTTGCATTTTACATTTAGCCGTGATGAATATTTAGTTGAGCATCAGCGAAGTCTTTCGGTTTTTCAATGATTGTTTTGCATGACGTTTCCTCTCGCGGTTACATACACGTATCTATAACATATTAATATTAGATATAAGAATAGTTAAAATATATCTCCATCCTTTACATGTTATGATATGGTTTAGACTGTTTCGAAATTCACAGTGTGAGGTGAAAATGGTTTTAATTAAATCCATTAGCCCCTGTACTATACAGAACTCCTTAGATATGAATTATAATGTTGTTGTTATCCCAATTCTCTGACCAAAGGAATGCTATTGTTGGATCCTATTTTGCATAATATCATTATTTTGATGTTTCCTTTAATATTCTACTTTTTTATTTTACACCAAATGGTAATTATTTTCCTAGGGGAATATATTAACTTTAAAGTACAATGTTTAATAATATGAGAGTTTTCAAAGATTCATAATGTAACATAATGAAATTAAAGTGACTTATACCCTTTAAATTATAATTGATGTTTTATATTTATCCAAAGATCAAAGAGTTTGGTGATCAACATCATGGAGTTTGGCTAAGCTTTAGCAAATACTTTTATATTGTTACTATGGTTAACCATAATTTCAGTTGCTGTAATTGTGAAATATTCATAAAACCAGCAGTGTATAAATACTGATAGCAACAAGTAATGTGACCTACTCATAACTTGTATCATTCAGTTATATTTAGGAAAGTATGGATAAAAGTAATATAGATTTACAGGTTAAATGTTTCGCAGAGCGATAAGGTTAACTGTTTCCAAAATAGTTTTTAAATGAGGCAAAGTTTACACAATTAAATCTGCTTTTATTAAGCGAATGCTTATTTCTTATTCATTAACCGGTAAGAGTTTATTTATTCATTGAATACAATTACTTACATTAAATTCATATTACTTTCATTAAATATTTTGAAAAAAATACAATGATATTTAACTGCCGATTAGATATAATTAAAATAAATTCCTACAAAAAATGCCACATTATGTTGTACAAAAAGCTTTAAATAACTTTATGCTATTAATAATAATTCTTTCAACGTGATAACTTCCAGACTTTTCTGAAATCATTTGTTAATCAGAGCATATTATATTAATTTAAATGCAAGAATTCTAATTCTTAATATCTTATATACTATTTAACTATAAATTTTAAAAATAATAAAGTAAAATGTAGTATGTATGTATTTTAGTATGTAGTGTGTATTTTTATCACACATACATGGTCTTAATAACCATAAAATTTACTTCTATTTAAGAGAAGACTAGAAGCAGGTACTACTTTTATTCTAACACTCCATAAATGCTAACGTTACGGTCCAACAGGGAAATTAAACCTTATCTCCACCCTAGGGAAGTGAAGTGGCGTGTTCTATTCAATCCTATAGGCAGATACTTGCCGAGAACTCTTTCAATGAGTTCCTTAAAATTATTAGTTAAAATAATCTCTATGACTTGAAAAAAAGTTTTTATGTATCCTTATTTAAAATTAACTTTGGTGTATGAATTTTCATCTTAATTAATTTCAGTATTATTAGAAAACAATGCCATTTCAGTAACATTTATTTGCCTTTTGAGCCGTTTCAAAGTCTTAAACCTAGTTATCTACCCGGCTCATATTGTGTATTTATATTGTATATTATGTAATTTTTGTATGTTGTGGCTGCAGAGAACTGTACTGTTTAAGAGCGCTCTGCATATCCTTTTCAGAGTGGCAAGGATATTCTGAAATTCTTGCACGTTGGTGGAAGTACTTATAGTAAATTTTGCCTTTTCAAGTAATTTGTTTTATTTCATTTTAATATTTCCCATTAACACGCTGGCGTAAGTACGACGTTTCGCACTTACGAGTAATTTTTTCTCTTACTCGAAAGTATAGTTTTTATTTAGTGTTTAAAGTTTTTGAAGGTTCAGAGCACATGGTGAACTTGGTTTCTTTTGATATTTTGGAACTTTTGGCTCTAAACTGGAATTAGTTTTGCTTGCAAGTTATTATCTTACTCTTTTAAAAAGACTTCACCAATCTAATTTCGATTTTGGTATTTGTTCCTGTCAGTAACTGAGTTCCTTTTCTAGGCTATGTTTTAGTTCAAATTCCTTCTGCAGCCAATAATTTTTGTTTATTAATGTTTAGCTGTTTATTTTGTTTCGTAAACGAACCCAGAGAGATGGCTGAAGGTTAATTTTGCTAAATTTAGAGACTTTTGATGAATATATTTTCCATTAGTATATGTAGACCTTAAAACATATTTTTGAAGTTTGCTAGTTTATTATCAGGTAAAATGCCACCAAATTTGTTATTTAGACTCCTGTTAATAAGCTACTACTATTGGACACCAGAGTTTTGTTGTATTTCTATTTTATATTTTTTACCAAGTGTACCTTGGCCTATGTTTTATTCTTTGGCTAAGGCGATTTTAAGGCCAACTTCCTTTGGGGTGGGCTTTTAAATTTATATGTGAGGGTGCCTATCCCCTGCTTTTTACCAAATTTGAAACCTTTTCTGTCAGTAAATTCCTGTTTTATTAATGTTTAAAAAAAAATTTTTTCTGTATTTTAGGCTTTTATAACTATTTATTGGAATGTCTTAAATGTAATTTAAACTTTTATCCCTGCTCTATATGTATAAAAAATATATTACAGTTTCAGCTGGTAGATTTTATTTTAACTTGGCTACAAAAAATGTTACCGTATTAATTAAATTTGGTAACAAGCTATTTAAATTATATTTACTAATTTATTTTAAGTATATAAAAGGGTAATAGGCTGAAACATGGTTTCAGGGTCCAGGAGAGGAACTCTTGCCACCTACTGCTTTCTTATCATTGGTGGTCGCAGACACCAGTTTCCAGGACTTTCCTGCTCTGCTGGAAAAATGGCCTCCATGATGACATGAAAATATCTCTAGTCAACATCTGTAATACCCTGCTATTTCTTTAATTAATTTACTTTGTTATTTGATGCCAGTTATTATGGTTTATATTTTGTTATTTCGTTTATTAATTTTAGTTTAATTTCAATTTAGTTTTATTTCTTCGTTTTCATTAGGAGCCCGCCCTTAGCCAAAGGATACCGGGTGGAATTGGAAGTTATTGTTTTAAATTATGGCTGTTCCTAGTTTTTTATTTATCCAGGTGCACCTGAGACACACGGAAAATTGAGGGATAACTGTTGTAATGTTTTATTTTTAATTGTTTGGCCAATACATTTATTTTGACATAGAGTTTCTTATCTTGTTTAAAGATGATTTTTACTACTCTGTAGTGGAGACTTCGAATTATTGCATGAATCTGATCACGCTATCCACGGTGTTTTTCTTTTTTCCTTCTAGGTTTAGTTCTGATCCGCCATCCCGTTCGCCACCATGGGAGCTCGCTTCCTAATTGTCTACTTTGGGTGTGCATACAGGTATGTGGGGTTTTCTAGCCATAGTATTGCTTCCTAATAATTTGAGTACTTTATTTAATATTTAATTTAATTCCCTACGAGCCGGAGTTTCCTCTACACTATCCAAAACAATTAGAGCGACACTAGAAGTTTGGTGCGTTAGCCCAATTATATGACCGTAGAAAGGATACTAATCTATCCCCCGTAACTTAATCTATTTTTTTATGTTTGAGTGTAACATACTCCTACTTTTAATTTTAAACGATGTCATATATATATATATATATATATATATATATATATATATATATATATATATACATTACGATGGAGGAAAGCATTAATTTTCCAGAATTATACATAGTAATATAACAGTTTTTATAAATATAAAATTCAAATTAAAATAGTCGTTTTGTTGATAACAGTAATTCTGTATGAAAACTAAAATATAAAATCCCTAGTTTACAAGGCCTTGATAACTAGGGATAACAGTGAAAACGTAGAAAGATTTTGTTCAGTTTCATTTGAATTTTTTTTACCTCTTTGGTCCTGATAGGAGAAAATATATTATATATTAACTTTTGGGTTGGTGATGCAAATGAGAAAATGTTATTTAAGTATTGCCTATGATATTATTTTATTTACATGATAATGTTCTTAGAAATTGTTTTTCAGATTTATATTAGAATACTTATGCATCACGTGTCACAAAACAATCTTCTCCCAGGTTTCATGTTAAAAATAAAGTCTATAGGTAAGTTAATTCTTGAAATATTCTAGGGATGTTTATGCTACACGTGTTTAATTTTCTCTTGGCACAAAAAGCTTATATATTTCACATAGTACTACAAGAATCTTTACAAGATATTCTGGATAGGTAAGGTTGGGAGTTGTAGGGTCCGCCTCTTGTCGAGATCCATGAGGAAGAATTCACGGCACTAATCTTAAGTAATGCCCCCTCAAAAATAGGTTAGGTGTTGGCATACCCTTAGGTATAGGCTAGCAAAAACCTTCGTCACTTACAAAACAAACCCCACCAACTTCAAAAGTCATCATTTCTTGAAATATCTGGTTAGTGATGTGCAGCTCCTGGACATCTATAGGGTTGCCCATATGTTATTAACACATGGGTTTTAAACCAGCCATAAGTGACCCCTGGTGGGTAATACATTTTTATTATACCACATAAAAAAATTCTATTGAACAGTACACGATAACTTTCAAAGTAATTTATTCTGAAAATTTCTCATACTTGTTATGGGTAGTCAAAATACCAGCGGTACAAATGTTCTATAACACTGAGCTCTATTCCATTAAGTGATATGAATCATCATAAAACTTTATGTTGCTGATACCGAAATGATTTATCTTGTAAATTTTTTAGTCTATAGATGAGGTCTATCTGTAGATATCACGCGGAGAGTCAATGGCGATACAAATAGAAATCAAACATTTACTTACTCTTGAGTGATGGAACTTCACTAAAACTGAGCATTATCTCTGCTTCTGGACATACTTCATAATTGTTAAGAACACGAATGTTGTTAACGATATTGTACGTAAATTATTTAAATTTGCAATTAAATCTTTACTGAAACCTTCTTTCTTAGTAATATTGGAAGGAGAAGACTATCTTTATAAGCTGATGAATATCTTTTTCTAAGTATTTTCAACTGTAAAAATTAAAAATCTTTGACTATTTTAAGATTACCACCGCAACGTATGTTCTGGATATAGCTTTCTTGATCACAGCTAGACTAAAAGTAGAGGCAATCTTGCTTCTTATAAAGCTCTTGTAAAGTGATTGGATTGCCTCACCAACAACATTGCACATTATTGTTAGTTGTATTTAAACATGGTATTGTGGTCTAGAACAGTGTTGCTGTATGATTTGTGTGATTTTGTGTGATTTGTTAGTTCAGCAAACAAAAATGATAGTTAAAAGCAACTATGTAAAAGTATCACCAATACAGTAACAAAATGATTGTTGAACTAGGCAGCATACAATGAATTTTGTAAAATCAATAAAAGTTGTACTGAAGGGAAACCTCTTATTTCTTTAAAAAAAAATACATTCTCTCTCTCTCTCTCTCTCTCTCTCTCTCTCTCTTTGAAAGCAACCTCAGTTAAATACCTGGAATAGCGTTTTCCTTCTTTCTAGTACAAAGCAATTTCAGTGAAACTTTAAGTAAGACTTCAATTTCAAAGCCTTAGGCCTGATAATTATAATCATGGCTTTTGGAACAGTTTCTCAAGAAATTTTTCAATTTTTTTTTACCTGCATGAACATATTTTGTTCATACAAAATATATAAATATTATCTTACACGTGGTGTTCTCAAGCCACCGTCCATTGAAATTTTAATTTTGTCTTTTAATTGCTATGTTGTAGAAATGTGTAAGTAGCTAACCGACTATAAATTTAAATTGTCACTATTTTAATCATGCCACTTAAAAGTAAGTAATAGAGGAAATCGTTAAATAATATTATTTCAAGCAAGACGTGCCATGATCCTTCCACAATCTTGTTTAAGGGGATATACTAATATTTTATTTATGTTTCATATCAACCGTTTTATACATATAAGTTGTAGTATTTTATGCCGAGTATTTTCATAAAGACAGATTTCATATTTTGCATGAATGAGTATTTATTCATGCAAACGAAAATCAACTAGTTTAATAAAGCCTAACCAACAGTAGAAATAACCGAACTGCAAATTATATTTCAGACAAAAAGCCAAGTTACGTAACAAAATTAGATGGACAGTTTGTTTCGAACTATTATTTGGTAACTCATTTAATTAAAAGTTTTAGATTGAATCTTCAATAGAGCCCCATGCACAATACATAATTTTAGAGACAGCTGACTATATAAATCCCAGTTATATAGATCATTATCTTTGTATTTTACTAATTTAGTCAGAGCATGTTGAACAATGTGTTTAGTATATGTTCAGGTCGGGTGAGGCTCAATCGGCTTCAAAAACGTTTGTGCAATCACATTTTATACAATCAATTCCTTATCATATTCATATGAAATATGGATATTACCTTTTAAAAATCTAATATTTAGACCATTACCACACATATATCATGACTTTATATCGATCATTATGTAGAATTACTATGACATTTTTATACTTTCATTAATAAGGCTCTAGTATGGAAATCTAGATGCGATAGTTGTTGAATATCATTTTTTACCTATAGACCCAATAGGGTGTATACTACAAAATACTTTTATAGTGCTCTCTTTGTACTGACATATAGACAGAATGAGATTCATACAGAAAACTTTCTTATTACGTCCAGCTAACTCCAGCCAATTAGACTAATCTAGCTTATATTATATAAATTAAACTTTTGTATGGATCGACATCACTTCTAAATTTGGTAGCAGCCACACTATTCACCAAACTAAGGGAATCGCCTACACAAACAGACTGTCAGCAAGTGGAGATGGCGTCATAGTATATAAATGACCTAAGTTATAATTAATTGCATGACTGTATACATTAGTCTCACACGTCATTAACGATGTGTAAAGTGTATGTCATCCATTATTTCTATGATTCATACCGCTTAGATTGTTAGATTATATATACACTAGCTATATACAATCTTGGCTTCGCCCTCACTTTATATGCAACATTCTATTATTTGACTGAATAGTTCCCACAATTTCAGGAATTTTTGAACTTAACCACTTGGGAGGATTTTTAAAAACGAAATTCATAAATTTCTCAATAATAGCCCTTATGATGTCAAATGACACATTTGAAATGGAATCAGTCACATAGCGTACATTAGGTAGCCATTTTTAAACATTCAGGATTAAGAGGATCGCAGTAAAAAAATTGAGGGTAAATTTTAATAAAGTTTTTGAACTTGTATAAAGACAAGACACAGTTCGATGATGGTTTCAATTCGTGATTCTCAAAATCAAAATTACCGATGTTATGCAAACATGAAGACTTAAATAATACTGAAATTATCAGTTTATTGTTAACTTTACTTAGAATTTAAGTTTATTTATTTCGTGAAAATCCTTAAATTATTAAACTCAACCTTTACACAAAACGCCAACTGAGCTTTCTCAATTTGAAAAATCGGTAAAAAATATGTCTTAAATTTCACGTAATAAAAAATAGTTGACCCTGTCTACTGGAATAGCTTTTTGATGAAAGGATATCGTGTTGGCCTATACACGATCGTAAATCCCGATATACTATCGTGTTTACACAATCCATAGGACTTAGAAGCTAACTCGATATTATCCTTCCTTAAAGGATGTGCCAGAGTTACAATCCCACATATAAATATTCAACGAAATAGGGTGGTTATAACGTATTTTACCTCTTGCTTTCGAAAAAAGTCTAAAATGCCGCATAAGAAATATGTCTGTTAAATTCTGTGTATACTGCATTTTCTCGTTGTAATTTTATTAAGTGAAGACAAAAACAAACCTGACTCCTTAATTAATCTTGTGATTACCATTTTCATAACTATCCTCATGTACAGCCAGTGGCGCACCCAGAAATATTCTCTGGGAGGTGTCCGGTACACCATTCATACGGTATGGGGGTATGAAAAACCACCAGATCAATTTAGGGCCTACAGAAAATGTTTAATTAATTATTTTCTAACATGGTACTTTTATAGTACTTTTGAACTAATAAAAGTAGGGCAAAGTGGTGGGTCATAATATATAACGTTTGCAGTAAAATCACTTTACCACCAATCACCGGTAAGCTTATTGGGATAGCTAAAACCCTCTGCAACAAACATTTAATCTAATAATGATGAGGATCACGTACGACATCGTCTAGATTCAGATAGCATCTCCATTGCCTTTTCATAGAATACTGCAGAATATATACACAATTTCAACTACATTTTGGTCAAAAATATTAACAGTATAGCTACAATACAATATCTAAATGAATCATTACTTTAGTTATTCCACTTCGGTTTGTAAATTAAGTAAGTTATCTTTGTAACTCAATTATCAGTTTATTGCTGTTATGATAACTAATCTTATGAACTACATGCTAATCAGCAAAGGGATATGGCGAGTTCAATGTGATGGTATTATAAATTAAGCTTTCTTAAGTTACTAACCATGTATGAAATCTTGGTTGTTATTTTTAAATCTAATCAACGAATTTTAGGTTATACTCGTATAGTAAACTGCATCTTGATCTCAGATAAAGTAGTTTGTTGTGAATTAATAATTGTGACTATTTTAAAGCACACTGTTGCCAATTCTTATTAACATTAACTCATATCAGATAAGAAAAGGAAAAGTACAACTATAAAAAAAGAGTGCTGTATTTTTTTATTCGAGATCTGAGTTGTGTTATTTTTGGGATATATTATCAATTTGGATGTGATACAAAAACGATAGATACTCCTGAGTTGTAAACAAATTATATAAAAAATCTAATCGTTCTGGAAAATAATGCAACATTTTTGTATGCTAGTGTCCAGGAATGAGTTTAGTGTCTAAACAGTGTATTTCAGGCACAATTTAGACTTAGTCATCAAACATAGAGGTGATTGATGTGGTGTGACGTGACCAACTTTGGTTTAATCATCGCTGAGGTATTGTAAACTATCTTTTAGTCATTTCTGGTATTTCGTATTGACATTTCTCATTCTAAAAATAAAGTTTATGATCTTAAAATGTGGATAATATATAAGCAGTTAAATATGGATAATATAATAGCAGTTTTGGCAGTAATAAAAATGTGATTATAAATAGTATATTACGAACATAACAGTTATACAGGTATATTTAATTTAAGAAATCAGCCCATTTAAAGTAGCCTAATGTTTGTTCTTAATGTCTGTATATATATTCACTGAACATAATCCCCTACCATCGCCATTTCATGCGCGCGATCGCGCGCGCGCGCGCGCGTGTGTGTGTGTGTGTATGTTATTACAGTTCTAGAGTACAAATGCAGCAACATTAAATACAATATGAAATTTCTTTCAACGGCGTAAACAAATCTATGCAGAGTACTAACTGTTTAAATATTTAAATGTGCCCTTCTTGAGTGTAACATTTAAAACTTGTAAGCTTCAATTTAATTTTAAATAACCTTAAATCTTTC
Organism: Homalodisca vitripennis; assembly: GCF_021130785.1. Lineage (NCBI taxonomy): Eukaryota > Metazoa > Arthropoda > Insecta > Hemiptera > Cicadellidae > Homalodisca > Homalodisca vitripennis. The sequence goes on along the minus strand of NW_025780446.1, from coordinate 31,341 downwards.
AACAATGAATATAATATAATAGTATGAATATAATAATAAAATCTTGTTTGAAATCATTAATATTTACGTAAATTAAAAACAAACTATATTAAAAATACTATATATATATATATAGAACAAGGCCAATTTTAATTCTTTCCGATGACATTAAAAAAAAATTAAGTACTGTTTATTTATTTTTTTTGAAGAATATTAGTATCTTATTCGTCTTAATATAAAAGTACTCAATTGTTGTAGTTTCAATCTACCCATGTATTTTGTATTTTTTGGAAACATCGCTCATTTATACAACACTATTGTTTTATACTTGGCTAATCATATTTAATGTTGCCTTCAAGCAAAGAAATTTTTCGTGTAACTATTTGCTGCATCATTAGGTACCATCATTCAAGTGAAAAACTCGATTAAGCATTTAGTTGTAAATCTATTACAATCTTATCTTTTAAATTTCAGTTACACATAAACCTACGTAAAACTGCCCGCTAACACTCAACTTAGCGTTATCAATATACAAATATAAAGTGTGCTATAAAATGTCAAAGCCCTTTGACAGTTCGAGATTTTGTGTGCACAAGCATACAAATATACACAAATGAAATTTCGTTTTCCAAAATGCTTCGTTAACGCTTAGCCAATTCAAATTATAAAAATATGTATTAATTGATAGTTACTTGGGAGCACAAGGCGATTTTTCTATTTATTTGATTTTATACGCGATAATTAATATGGTTACTCCAGCAGAAGATTTTGCACCTGAATGGTTTTCACGTCACACCGAGTACAGATATTACTGTGTACATTCAATATTATAGTTTGTGGTTTGCACACGACATGGCATTAAGCTTGCGTTACCTCCTTTGATCGCATTAACCTAGACAATAATAGTCTTGACTTTACTTGATCGATGCTTAATCATCCTAGCGTATTATATAATGTTTCTTATCGTGATTAGGACTAAGCCGTATATTTATAACAGTTAGGATCCGGTTATGTGATTTAAAAATTATATCCGGGCCTGTTGTATGTAAAATACGTAAATGCGTTTGACTGTTGCACGTATTATCAGTACTACCTACCGTAAGTATTTTTGTAATAGCTGTAAGCTTTGTAACTACTATTAAACATGTTGTTGTTATTACAATTTGATGGCGAAATCAACCATTATATAAATGTGTAAGGTTTCTTTTAATCAACCTAATATTTTCTACTTACAATGGGAAGGAATGGTATAAATTTCTTTTGATGAGTTATTTTCAATAAATAAAATTATTACACTTCACGAAATAAAAATGTGTATGGGTATTTATCAAAATATTTTAAGTATTAACATATTTGGTTATTTTTACCTGTATTTCCGTGAACGAATAGCTTTTTCCTAATTCAATTGAAGGAAAATTTATTTATTTTCATTTCCACAGTTTATTTAATATGGGCAATGTACTGTAAATCCTGCTTAACTCTATTTTATGAATAGACAGCTGTTAAATATAAAAGTTAAAAAAAATTACTCTCTCCGTTATTTTTAAGGTGATAACACATTTTGAAGGCAGATTGTGACCTTCAGAATTGTAACTGGGGAAATTGATAACCAACTAATGTGGGCTGAGGCAATATTGAGCAATGTTTTGACGCCTCAATTAGTAAATTGGTTCATAAATAAACAAAGACCAATGTTTAAAAATTTCCTTAGCATGTTATATATATATATATATATATATATATATATATATATATATATATATATATATATATATATATATATATATATATATATTAATGTACATAAATGGAAATATAGTTCGTGATAATAATCCACTAGATATGTAATCTTATGTGTATCAAGTTATATATGTACCTGTACTTCGTACTACTTCGACCCCTTCCCCCGACCCCGCTCGCTGAACGACTGTACATCGCGACTCGACGCCCGCCGCCGATATCCAGCACCAGGTAAGGAACAACGACCCCTGTTCCTTACTAAAGTGTTTTCCTGGCGATCGATCTGACACCTCATCCCTAATTTACTTTACGAACTTTCCTACCAATTATCTCCTACCCGGAAAAAATTATAACAGTCGGGACTCGCCTTACCACTGCTTTCTTTCCGGCGATAGTACTGGCATCCTATACCCACGACTTCCTTTTATAAATACTTTCTTCCCACCGACCACCGTCCTCATAAACTAAATCTTATGTTCAATCGATGTAAATTTTTATATTAGGTATAAATTTTCTTTCTCGACCATCATTCTGCTGTCTGATTATTATCACATTTCTTGGCGAATCTCTAATCTACTCGGAAATATTTTTCTTTTTTATTGAAGTTCAATCTAATTTTCATTTTATTAATTATTTATATCTTTGTAAGTGATTATCTTTATTTTTCTCCTTTATCTATTTCGGGACTCGCAACCCTTTCTTTTTTATTTTTGCGAAGCGAACGTCCTGACACCCTCACCCCGATAAACCTCCATCAAAATATTTATTTAACGATATTTTAGTTTATTTTTCTGGTGAACTGTGCAGATAGGGGTGAGTGTTCAATTTTTCTTGATATTCATAGAGCCCTAACATTTATAGCAATTTAGCTTAGTAGCCTTATTGCATGGTTTAAATCATTTACCTTTATCTTAGCTTGCATATGGTAGGGTAATTCTGCATGGTGTGTTATAAGTGATTACTTTGTTTTTTTATTTTCCAAAATTATATGCCTGAGAAAGTAAACTCGATATTTTATTTTTGGAGAAATACACTTGCCTACAGAATAAATACAGCTTAGTATATTCTTATTATTATAAATTCATCTAGCTTTTGCATCCCGTAGAAATATTTTTTGTTAATGGTTAGTGCTTGCTTTATGTATATAGTAGTTGCACTGTGATATTGGTGCATGGCTAATTTTTAATTTATAAGATTGTATATTTGCTATTGGTGTTATTTGAATATTGCTTTTGTTTGCCATTGCTATTCATATTTTGCTTTGATTTTGTATTTTTGCTTCTACTAACCATCATTATTTAACCGATTAATTATTCCAACCCCGGGCTCTTACAATAATTTACTGTATTCGACTCCCCGACCAAGTTATCAGTGGAGACTACTCAGCTTACTTGTAATTCCCTCACTGACCGACATATTAATAAACAATACAGTTTGTTTTTCGAAAATCGAACTCGCTTGAACAATAACTTTCCTAGAACAAGAAATTTTTTATTTTTTCTGAGCAAGATTATTTTTTTATTTTTTTACGTCTTCAAAATTTTATTGGAGTTGACGTGATGAAGTAAGCCCAACGTTATTTTGGAAGTATCAATTTCTTCCGCAGGGCCCTCTGATTCGACTCCTAACAATAAATACTAGTTATATTAAATTCTCGAACCCTGGAAATTTTCTAACCCAGCTCGACTGGCTATCTGGCAAGTTGCGAATATTTTCGCTTGCCCCGAAAATAACATCGCAAAGTGGCGCCCGCCCGAACAACTGGACTGTAATATACGTTAATTTACGAACTTTACGATTTACTTTTACACTTTTTTTGTGAATATACTTTACAATTTACGACTAAAAATTGTTAAAGGTTTACAATAACTTTTTGTTTAAGAAAATTTTATACGTACAATAATGATGTACTTATTGAAACCTCTTTCTCCGCCCTTACCAAATTTTATTCTTTATGTATGTAAACGGAAATGATGGACAAGGGGACGCAAACAAACGAAAAACAACAACTACGACTACTACGACTTCAACTCGGGTTACGACATCACAGGCTTATGTTGGTACATTACCAAAACTTTGTCCCCCTACAGTCACACGATTACTACTACGCCTACTGCAACTAGTACCACCACCACTAGTACTACTACAATGGACCTACCGATCCCTCCTACAACTATTCCCAATCCCCAAATTATGCTTCCTTTCCCCTTCGGAGAATGATCCTCGTGTGGGCTGGATTTATAAACTACAAAAGAACGATCTACAGGAAGAGTTAAGAAAAATTTAATCTGAATCCGGATGGTAATGTGGCTGAACTACGAAAGCGGCTTGTAATTTTTCTTAGGTCTGGAAAAACACCTCCTGAACCTCTTCCACTAAGAACAGAATTATTGTCATACGGACAAAACCTCACGACCAATGTAGTTTCCTCAGCATTAGGACCGATTAGTGCCTCTCATGTTGATGGTCATATACAAACATGAGGAAGTTAGCATTCGAGAAATGTTAAACCTCCTCCTACAGCTAGTTTTAGACTAGTACAGGAACGATTAGCCCTTTTAATGCACGAAAAATCTGTAAATTCTATAGCCCAACAAACACACACAGACATAACAACACCTCACCCGTTGAGAATGCCGACAGCAAGATCCCTCACAGGTGATGAGCCTTGTGACCCGAATTTTGGATTTGACAGTGACGCTAACATGGCAAGCAGGCCTACATCTGAACTCAGACATCCGGATATCTCTCATATCTGCAATCAAGTTCGGAAATGGAATTTGAGATTCGATGGGGATGGAGACCCAGTCTCTTTCATTGAGCGTCTCAATGAACTTGCCGAATCTTATGAAATACCTCCCGATCGGCTACTAAAAGCATTACCGGAACTTTTTAAGGGAAACGCTCTTTTCTGGTACCGAAATAATAAGTCATTTTGGACAAACTATGACGACTTTATAATCAGCTTCGAAGAGCAGTATCTTCCTCCAGATTACCGACGTAACTTGGATGAGGAAATAACTCGAAGAACTCAGGGCGAGAGTGAGCCAATGCGAAAATTTATTGTAGCCCTTACGACTCTAATTCGACGACTTGGTGGCTTCTCTGTAAACCAAACACTAAACCGATTTATATTAAAAAACATGAGACCTGAATACAAATTAACGATCAGAAGGGAAAGTTTTCAACTCGATTAGTGAATTAATTCATCTTGCCGAAGTTTATGAAAGTTATTTGCGAGAAGAAGAATAGCTACCGACCTCCTCCAAATCCGGCTCAATCCATGGTACCTGAGACGGCATACGACTCAAAACGTAGAGTTTTTTTAAGTCATACCCAGTACAGATGATAGATAAGCCAGAACTGTATCACGATAAACCCAAATCTTTTACCGATAAACGAAGGTTCGAGCGCTCTACAACTGTCCCGACTAACACTACTCAGCCAAGGCATCTTACTACAGATACAATGACTACCATTCCTAGTTGTTGGAATTGCGAAAACTAAAAGGCATAAATACCACCAGTGTCCTCTCCCTAAAACCATTCGCTGTTTTAACTGTAAGAAAGTAGGAGTTCGAACCGTCCAGTGTCTTTGCAGGCAGAGAAACATTTCCGGAGCCCGGAGCGTCAGAGGTGTCCCGGGACTCTGGGGCAACAAATCACCTCAATCGAATGGCCCAAGTGGCTCAACCAAATAAAGGAATTTAACAAAAGCAGCTGTGCAGAAGTTAAATCAAACGATCCTAGACCATTTGTATCCATTAAGATTCAAGAAAACTACCTTTTGTGCACTGCTTGATACGGGGATCAATGGTGACTATTATAGGGGAAAGAGTAGCTAATCATCTATTACAGTTAGGTGTTAGGCCTAAGAACGTAAATGTTAATGTCTAATATGGCCGATAGCACAAATAGCCAGATATCTCAGGCCTTCGAATTTAACTGCGAAATAGCCGATATTACAACTAAGGTACGTGCCCTGTTTCTACCAGGCCTAACTACGCCGATGATTTTGGGTATAGACGTTATAACGCCTTTAAAACTGATCGATATCACTCCTCATGAAAGTACTGCAGAAACAGTGAACTAGATGCGATAATTCAAAGACTATCCATACTGATACCGTTATGACACTAAACAGAAGTAGAAAGTAAAAAACTGAAAGAATTCCTTGATTATCAGTTGAATTTGTTCGATGGTTTTATTGGTCGCACGACATTAGTGGAACATAAAATTCGCCTTAAAACTGATACACCCATAAAAACAGAGGTATTATTATCGCAACCCCGGCAATGCAGGCGATCATTAACAAAGAAGTTGACAAGATGCTGGAGTCAGGCATCATTGAACCATCATCTAGTCCTTGGAGCTCTCCACTAGTGCTGGTTAAGAAATCGAATGGAAAAGTAAGGTGTTGCATCGACTTAAGGCGAGTTAATGCGGTCAGTGAGAAGGATGCATATCCCCTTCCCCAAATAAGTGCGATACTCGACAAACTGAGGAATGCTTGCTATATATCCACGATCGACTTAAAAGATGGCTATTTGGGCAGGTACCTCTCGAAGTTTAACAGTAGACCAATTACGGCTTTCACCCGTTCCTGGCAGAGGGTTATTCCAATTCAAGGTCATGCCATTTGGCTTACACTCTGCTCCGGCTACCTTTCAGAGATTGCTAGACCAAGTGATAGGACCTGAGTTTGAGCCTTACGCTTTTTGCCTATTTAGAACGATTTGGTGCTGGTATCCCGAACTTTCGAAGATCATTTAAAACTTCTGAAAGAAGTGTTTGAACGCCTTTAGAAATGCAGGATTATTACCAAATATGGAAAAATGTAACTTTTGTAAAAAGGAGTTGAAATACCTTGGCCACGTAATAAACGGGAAAGGAATCCAGACGGATCCAGAAAAGGTTAAATCAATTGTAGATTTTCCAGCACCTAAAACTGTAAAACAAGTACGGAGTTCTTGGGACTTGCGTCTTGGTACAGACGATTTATCAAAAACTTTGCAAACATATCTAAGCCATTGACGAAACTCTTAAGAAAGGGGAATAGATGGGAATGGACGGATTCTCAAGAACGAGCATTCAATTCCCTTAAAGCAAAACTTTCTACCGCACCGGTCTTAGCCTGCCCTGACTTCAAGGAAACTTTTACGGTCCACGTGGATGCCTCCAATGAAGGTTTAGGGGCTTCGCTTACCCAAACTATTGGGCAAGCGGGAGAAGGTTATTGCATATGCGAGTCAACTTTTACACGAGAATGAAAAGAAATTTTCCGTAACCGAGAAAGAATGCCTAGCTCTGGTATGGGCCGTTCAAAAATTTCGTCCGTACCTCGAAGGGTACAAGTTTATTGCGATAACTGACCATCAAGCTTTAAAGTGGTTGATGAGTTTGGAGAAACCATCTGGAAGGACTTGCTCGCTGGATGCTGGAAACTACAGCAACATGACTTCGAAGTCCCAATACCGCAGGGGAGTCCTGAACCGAGTAGCAGACGCACCTCTCCCGGTATCCGATCGACACGTCAAGCTGTGATCCTGTAGTCGGTTCAAACCGTTGGTTTAGTAGCACCCGCCAACGAGAGTTCGAATAACTATCGGAGGCAAACTATCGCTCAAAACCAAGGAACCAAGGCTAGAAAAAGCTTCAGGCGAACTTATGCCCGATTGGCACTCGAAAATGCTTCGGAAGGTATCTGCAAGTCCGAATAAATATGCAGATTACACCATTGGAGGAAATAAACTATACCAAAAATCGATAAATCAAGTACCGACCCAAAAACCAATTGGAAACTTTGCGTACCACATTCTCTAATGTCCGATGTACTGAAAAAAATCATGACAGCGCAACAGCTGGCCATTTAGGTGTAAACAAAACGATTCAGAAAATCAGTGCAGATACTTTTGGTCTGGATGGAGAAACGATATTCGAAAATATGTAAAAAATTGCGACACTTGCCAGAGATACAAGGTGGAACAATGTAAACCGGTGGGGAAAATGCATTTCAGACGCCCCCAAGGACCTTGGTTCACAGTAACCAGCGATCTGATGGGACCTTTACCTCGATCTCGTAAAGGAAACAGATTTATCCTGGTGTTCCAAGATACCTTTACCAAATGGGTAGAAATTGTAGCATTACCATCAGCAAACTGCTAAGAAGGTGGCATAAAAGTTCGAAGACCATATATTGTTGCGATATGGTGCTCCAGAAGTAGTACTGACAGATAACGGAACGCAGTACCTCTCGAAAATCTTCCACAAACTTACAAGTGATTGGGGAATAATTCACAAAACAACCGCACCTTATAGTCCGCAGAGTAATCCAACAGAGCGAACGAACCGCGTATTAAAAACTATGATTTCTCAGTTCGTGCGAAATGATCATCGTAGTTGGGATCAACATTTAAATGAATTTAGATTTGCGTTGAAATACATGTTTTAGTGAGTCAACAAAATTTACCCCGGCCATGCTCAATTTTGGTAGAGAACTTAAAAACTCCAAACTGTAATCTACGGCCAAGAATTCGAGAATACCACTCAAGGTGCGGTTAAACCTAGCGAAATCGATATACATGAATCTCGAATGAACTTCATGCTAAAATTAGGGGAAAAATGTAAGCTAAACATGGAAAAAGCACACACTCGCCAAGCTCATTACTATAATCTCAGAAGAAGAGATAACAGTTTTTGGTAATAGGCCCAACAAGTTTTTGAGGCGCAGCCATACACTTTCCTCAGCGGCTGAGAATATAGCAGGAAAATTGGCACCAAAGTTTGAAAGGACCATACATCCTACATAGAAAGATAGGATGGAATATATATTCGAACTTCGAGATCTCCAAGGAAAAGACGTAGGTAGGCCGAGCCCATACGAAGGATCTAAAGACATACTTTTCCCTTGGAGGCACACTAGATCCCTTTGTTGCCCTGTAGTGTGCCCATAGTTTTAACTTTCTACTAACCTATATTATTGTTGATGAATTTCTTGGTTTCCCGATGTGTTTTTTTTGTGTGCCATACTACTAATTTTTTTTGGTGAGTACTATAGTACTCCTACAACAAATTTCCTTTCTCTTCCGTATTATTCCTTGTAAGACTGCCACTCTCCTGTACCCGGCGTGTCTAATATCCTTCCCCTAGAGATTTTATATTTTCGAGTTCGGTTTTTGTTTATTTTTATTAGTAAAGCGATATGTGATTTTGTTTTCCAGTAATTATATGTATTGTGAAAGACTGTGCCCGTAATATATTTTAGTGTGAATCTTAGTTTTGTTAAATAATTTTTAGTTTATGCAGATTGCAATTTGTTTTTAGTTGTATTTTCTTACCAGAATATGTTATCATTTTATTTTATTTGTTGATTAAAACATTAATTTCGTACGAAAAGAGTCTTTAATTTGTTTCATTTCATTTTAGAAACTTTCAAAACGGATACAAGAGGAGATTAAACTACGGTAACCTTTTTGTTTATCTATATACAAATACCACATTTAACTTTTTTTTTCTTCTTTTTTTGTTTCCCGAAGTACAGATGGGGTTGTAACATGTTATTTTTTTAACATACAAAATTATATTTAAAATATTCATTAGTAAAATTGAAAAAACTAGAACAGACCATTTTTTTTTAATATTACAATAACGACTTGAGTTTTAGAATTATCATAAAAGGAGCGAAATAATTATTTTACTGACGATGAGTCAGACGCTATCTGGCAGGTCCGTGCCCGCACGGATATCGCCGCTTCCCCTCCGATCACGGCGAGAGGAGAAGGCTTCCCCCACCCACGCGATCGCGCGAACCTATATAGATGACGGCCGATTGAAGACACAGGGAGACAGTCAGTAACCGCGACACCGCCGACGACCGCTGCTCACCACGACTACTTCGACCCCTTCCCCCGACCCCCGCTCGCTGAACGACTGTACATCGCGACTCGACGCCCGCCGCCGATATCCAGCACCAGGTAAGGAACAACGACCCTGTTCCTTACTAAAGTGTTTTCCTGGCGATCGATCTGACACCTCATCCCTAATTTACTTTTTACGAACTTTCCTACCAATTATCTCCTACCCGGAAAAAAATTATAACAGTCGGGACTCGCCTTACCACTGCTTTCTTTCCGGCGATAGTACTGGCATCCTATACCCACGACTTCCTTTTATAAATACTTTCTTCCCACCGACCCCGTCCTCATAAAACTAAATCTTATGTTCAATCGATGTAAATTTTTATATTAGGTATAAAGTTTTCTCTCGACCATCATTCTGCTGTCTGATTATTATCACATTTCTTGGCGAATCTCTAATCTACTCGGAAATATTTTTCTTTTTTATTGAAGTTCAATCTAATTTTCATTTTATTAATTATTTTATATCTTTGTAAGTGATTATCTTTATTTTTCTCCTTTATCTATTTCGGGACTCGCAACCCTTTCTTTTTATTTTTGCGAACGTCCTGACACCCTCACCCCGATAACCTCCATCAAAATATTTATTTAACGATATTTTAGTTTATTTTTCTGGTGAACTGTGCAGATAGGGTGAGTGTTCAATTTTTCTTTGATATTCATAGAGCCCTAACATTTATAGCAATTTAGCTTAGTACCTTATTGCATGGTTTTAAATCATTTACCTTTATCTTAGCTTGCATATGGTAGGGTAATTCTGCATGGTGTGTTATAAGTGATTACTTTGTTTTTTTATTTTCCAAAATTATATGCCTGAGAAAGTAAACTCGATATTTTATTTTTGGAGAAATACACTTGCCTACAGAATAAATACAGCTTAGTATATTCTTATATTATAAATTCATCTAGCTTTTGCATCCCGTAGAAATATTTTTTGTTAATGGTTAGTGCTTGCTTTATGTATATAGTAGTTGCACTGTGATATTGGTGCATGGCTAATTTTTAATTTATAAGATTGTATATTTGCTATTGGTGTTATTTTGAATATTGCTTTTGTTTGCCATTGCTATTCATATTTTGCTTTGATTTTGTATTTTGCTTCTACTAACCATCATTATTTAAACCGATTAATTATTCCAACCCCGGGCTCTTACAATAATTACTGTATTCGACTCCCCGACCAAGTTATCAGTGGAGACTACTCAGCTTACTTGTAATTCCTCACTGACCGACATATTAATAAACAATACAGTTTGTTTTCGAAAATCGAACTCGCTTGAACAATAACTTTCCTAGAACAAGAAATTTTTTATTTTTCTGAGCAAGATTATTTTTTTATTTTTTTACGTCTTCAAAATTTTATTGGAGTTGACGTGATGAAGTAAGCCCAACGTTATTTTGGAAGTATCAATTTCTTCCGCAGGGCCCTCTGATTCGACTCCTAACAATAAATACTAGTTATATTAAATTCTCGAACCCTGGAATTTTCTAACCCAGCTCGACTGGCTATCTGGCAAGTTGCGAATATTTTCGCTTGCCCTGAAAATAACATCGCATTACCTAGTAAAATTAACTGCATTACAGTTAATACCGTGCACTCACGTTACGAAAGATCATTCATCTGTATTATATTCACAGGTTTATTTTACACATAAATATAGTGTTTAAGATATTTTAATCTGACTTTTCATTTAAAAAAGGTGTAATCTGCAAATTATGGTAGCTCCATAATCTTTTACTGCGGGTTGAAAATTTTAATTAGTTATATATCATTCATGGTGTGATGTAGCAACAAACACACCTTTAACACATAATAATAACATAATGATTTAATGACTGCAATGTTAATACATTTTGATGAATATTAATGTTAGTATATATAGTTATTTGACCTTTTCTAAAAAGGTTTGTTCTAATAAGTATATCTGAAATCCTTCCATGAAATTTGTTATTCTGAGGTCCCAGTAAGTTCATGAGTTAAATGGTTTTGGATTTAATTACTAAACAAATTATCCGGGATTTCAGCGGTACCTGCGCTACTCTCTGCTGGATGTCTGCTACTTTTTACTAAAATAAAAATGTTGAGAATAACTTTGCGAATTAAATATTGTTTGGCAGAAAGAATGTACCTATACAATGGAATATCTTAAGTACATAACGGCATTTCAAGAATTTCAACTATTCGCTTTAACGTTTTATGGATATATTTGTAACTTATTGAAATCACAAAATGTTCCATCGCACACACCATTACAATCAGCATAGGTATGCAAGTTTACAATGGGTACGTAGCTGGGAGCGGCCATAATACATAATAAGATGAAAAAATCATTATTATGATTAGCTAAGATAATTTATTCAATAAAAGAGCTAAAAGAAGGAACATCCCAAGTAAAGCCTACGACATACCCTTATCCAAAATCTTAAAACAGTAAGTACCTGCACATTAAATGGCTAAAATTCTATAGATACAGCATTTTCTGCCATTATGATGAGTCTAGGCCAGCCAGTCTACCACGTTTCCAAGCCCTCCCACCCACAACTGTTTCAACACATACACACATCAATGTATGACAATAACCATAACATGTTGAGTCCTAAATAAAACATACCGCACCTATTAAGAAATAACATTTATACTGCCCGTGTTTATTTTCTGTAATTTATACGGTTAAGAATTGTGAGCTAGGACCGCAATTAATGCTGTATAAACTACTTTCAATTGATATTGCATTTAAAAAGATAAATTAAGTTGACATTACTTTAGATATAAATGAAAATCCAGTTTTGCCAATTAACTTATAACTTACTTCTCAATCATACGTATTGTAAATGTTCAGCACGTCATTAAAAATACAAGTGGGTATTTCTGATTTCTTGGTACTTTGACAAGCATGTATTGCTTGCCCTACCCTTTTACTATAAGCATTTGTATTCTAAAAAGATACCCATACATCCCGTACATTCAGTATATCATGAAACTAAGTTATTGCAAGGCAGCTGTATCCCCAAAAACTATTAGACACGAGAAAATGGATGTTCATACTTCAGTACATTAAGCGAATGTACCATTGGACGTGTACATGTGAAATTACATATGGGAAGTGGATGTGAAAAAGGAAATTCACGAGGGATACGTGAACATACTCTTTTACTGCTATACACAAGCACGTCTGCCTGGTACAAGTATTTTCCCTTTGTATAAAAAGCATGAAGTCCGCTATTCAATATGAACTTTGAGACTGGATTGAATAAGCCACAAGAGCGTAGTAAATCAAAATTATGTACGTGTAGTTTTGGTACTAATTATATACTTACTGCTCAGTTACCTTGCTTACTTTCAGGTTTCTATTCAACTAAATAAATGTTGATGAGATACTGGAAGTAACGGCTCTTTCACAGGGAACTATAAATTATTTTCTTTTTTCAATAAATAATACTATACACATTAAAATATTATTTTATTTTTAACTAAGTTGGTATTTACATAAAGATATTTTGATATTGACTGCCTTACTCTACCAATTATATGGAGGAAAACTGTATAATGAATATTTTTTACTTATAAATTAAATTATTAAAGACAAACAATAGATTTACAAAGTATTGTGTTTCAATAGGAAAAGCAATTATTTAATTTATTATTGCTGTTTCTTCTTGTTTGAATACGAAAGAGGTTAAATCTGTTTATTTCTTACATTCTTGAAAAATATCACAAACTGGACTGGTGCCAGTAGTTAATATATATATATATATATATATATATATATATATATATAGGCATCTACTAAAGTTTTGTAATACATCTATGTATTTTTGGCAATATCATTTTTAAAATATGATTTTTTTAAATGCCGACCCGTGAGTTATGACAAATACAGTTCTATTTAATAAACGGAAAATACTTTGGAAATCATGCTATAACTTAGAGCATTATGTAGGCAAATTTCCCAGCAGAGTTCAATTCATGATGGTTAATACATTGTAGTTGAACTTACATATAGTATAAAGCAAAAAAAGAACTGATGTTTTACTTATACATAAGTAGCCCAAGCATTACTAACCACGCATGTTGAGATATTCTTTGAATAGTATTGATCAATATGTTTAGTTTACAATTTTATGTCAAGGATGTTTTGCCTAAAATGAGTGACTTCCACTCTCTTCATTGACTTTAAAAATCTGGAACGAAGCTGGTATCGCTTGTGCCATCCTGACATGATTGACATATGGACCTAACATAAACTAGCTATCCTACCCTTAACATTACCAATCCTGAATATCATGTCACTTAAAAAATAACATTAAGGTCCTGTAGGACTATGTACATTGAAATGTTTACCTATATTCTTGTTCTAAATCATCAAGCAATAATGTTGATAATGTTGACGTAAAGTAATATTATTTAGATAAATATAAAGAGATTAACACAATATTTGCACATTAGCCTATACCTTTGTCATATTATTTTTGTCATTCACAAGAGTTTTAGTTTTTTTTAAGATTTGTCTCGTTAAATAAAGATAACAAATCCATACGCCATTTCATTTAAAAGGTTCCAATAGAACAAAACAATTTTTAGTTGATAAATAGTGCAAAATACAATACTTAAAGTAAGAAAATAACTAAAGTTTAACTTGTAAGATCCCAAAGTTATGTCTAAGAATAATGTGAAAACAGATATACTGTACAAAATATAGAAGTTAGACAACTGCATTTAAAATAATTTTGTCCAATAATAAGGATTGTAAATAAATATAAAACAAGCAACAATTAAATTGTATAGACTAAGTGACAATATACATATATATAACAGGCAATACATAATATTTAAATATTTTTTTAGAGCAAGTAATAACCTTGAAACAATTAAAAGGTTTTAAACAAAAACAAGTAATAATAAACTACATACTCAAATCATTTAATGAAATTTGCTGACTTCATAATAATCATAGCTTAATAGTATTTGTAACGAAGTAACTTAACTAAGATAGATCTTAAAATGAAACAGCTGACGAGGTACTTTACATTGATGTTTCTGCTCTAGCAGACATACTAAAATCAGCTGTTTCAATCTCCTCTTTTGTCCTCATTCTTTAATCACAAAGGTTGACTCGTTAGTGTTTTTAACTCAAAGGATTGTCTCTCTCTCCCTCGTAATGTTCCTCTCAAAGGAATAAAATGAAAGGGTTACCTTTTATTACATGTAAAAGCAATCTTCCTTTTTAGGCTTACGGGGCCTGTGTGACGATTAGAAAATCTATTTTTTAGATCAAATAACTTTCAATACTTTTAAAAGTAATGTGTGACATATGTAATACATGCTAGGGGGATACATATCCATTCAACTAAGTTAGACACATACCCAACAGTACCTATCATCGCTTCTGCAGTTTAGTTTAGCCGGGGCGGGGCTATATCGCGATTAGCCGAAGCTGTAGCTTAAGAAGCCATTTACAGGTTACTATTACACTGATATTTCATTAAAACGATAATAAATGATTTTAATTATATTTTACACTATTTGACTACCAAATACTTCCTGTTTCATATTGTTGAATCTGTTTTGTTACGCGCATGGAAACATGAAAACTTATTTACTTCAAACATATCATTCTAATTATTGATGACAAGATTTTTTATACATATTAAAGCTGTGTCAAGTAACCTAAACCAAATCACTCTTTTTTATAAAATACAAATGTATTGCAATTTGGGCGGTTTATTACAATCCGTTTATGTTAATGTTAAGTTTTCGCTTCATATCCAGATATGTGTAGAAATGATTTAACATTAAATCTTGTTCTATCCTGCATTTTATCATTTATCCTACATGAAGGAATGGGATGGTGAATCTTAGAGAACTAATTATTTAGTATGATAGTAGGATTGAATATTTAATTTGAAGCAATCGAGCTTCATTTCTAATTTCAAACATATTGCTTACTATATTTTCATTATTTTATTTCTGTAATAGCTTTTTGAACAAATATTTTATTTTAGAGCCTGTTATTAGACTATGACGTACATATTTTACCCCAGGTTCTTATAAATTAAATTCCTGATAAGTATATAGGACACTTTTACTTCGTATACCAACTGTCATAAATCTCTTAGTTATCCTTTATATGTTAAATAGCTTATTTGTGCAACACATAATACAAAAATGGTTTTTGCGTTTATGGTGAGTACAGTATCTTGTTTAATTACAACGTATATCCTTCATGGTCTCGTCACATGTTTTTTTTCTCACATAGAAACCTGGAGACACTTAAACTCCAATTTTATTGATATTATACATTTTTATAATATATTTGGAAATTAAGTTAATAATCTACTGTAATATTACATTGAATGGATATTTGGAATATGCCTGCATTCTTACTTACCTTAATTTTCGTCTAAAGTAAATGACACGTTTCAGTAATATTTCCCTCCATCTATTTCCAACATTAATCCTCTTCTCCACTTAGTCTGTTTTCTGCCAGGATTTACTGCACCACTTAAATGGCATGAGACCGGATATTTTCCTTGTGTTGTGGATATACCCGCAAGAACTGTTCTGTAGGAATCTTGCAACATAAAACCTGTAGTAGCAGCGTACCTTTAGAACATTTTTTCACTATTGTCATGTTTGAATTATTAGTTTTATTTAATATTATTAGTGTTATGTAAATATACGTAAACATATTAATATTTCGAATTAAATGCATTGCCATAATTTTATAAAAAACCATTGTAATATTATAATATTCACTTGTAAAAACATTCTAAACAATTTAAACGAGCAATTGAATGAAAATTGTTTTAATATAAGTTTTTATTTTCTTTAGAACCAATAAACAGTGAAGGCTTAGAACTGTACAATTCAGGTACTTAAGCACTATATCATTTATGCATTTATTTAAACAAATAAGAACATACATTTAAATATTATTTTTTATCTTAGTAATTTGTTACAAAAATAATACATACACACCACATAAATATTATATAATGTTAAGGATTGATAAAGTTTTTTCGTTAATTTTGTTATTAATGTAATAAGAATTTTATCGGCAAATTGAATAAAACAATATTCAATTTATTATTAGTTTTTTAAATATCCGAAAAATATTAAACTGATCTATGATATGAATGTATATTAGTAGATTAATTGCATACAGGATTAAGCTATAAAATATAAACTCGTTTGCTTGATTTATACAGATGGTTGGATCTAGGTAGATATCATTGAATAATATAATAAAATGAATAATTTCCTTTAAATTACGAATATATTTTTAAAGCATAACCTTGCTATATATTGTATAGTAGAAGGATGTCATACATATTCAGTTTTCTTGCGAAAACAGAAGTTACTAAAATTATAATAGCTAATCAGAGTAGTGGAATAATTATATACAAATTCCGTAGACGGATGATATCGCAATTATATATTAAATTATAATATTTATTAAATATAATTAAATATTATATGTGCAATAATATAAGGTAGACATGCATTGTATTACAGATCAATTTGATTACCGCTTAGTCAACATGTTGGTTTACTACTTCATATTGTACATTGATAACAATGCATTAAGGCAGTTTAGAACAATAAGTATGTAGTAGTTTTGATAAAATTTCACCGAAATAGTGAATAAATTCAAAACTAATAGATGCTCGCAATGATTTACGGTAATAAACGGGTATACTATTATAAAATATTATTGTACATTTTACATACAATATGAGTATTTCTTATTTATGACCTTCATCCTCTTAGGTCTATTGCAATATACTTTATCCTCAAGCACATTTTTCGTTATCCTGATGTACATCGTAAGGCAAACCTTAAAACAAAAATTTACAAATCATATCAATACTACCAGAAATGCCATTGCATTCACTTTCTATTGCAAGGCAATCAAAGGTAAGGTACTCAGCAGCTTCTTCCTAGAGCAATGCCGATAATTTGAGATGCATCCACAAATGTGCCGCAATTGGTCACACTACCTGAGAATACACCGATCTACCTAATTAGATAATATTATATGCAACTATGGGCGAAGGTTACTGCTGGACTAAACTCAGACTCGGATGCATCCTCTAAACCTCTTTTATGTTTCGAGTGAACGAAAACGGCCCTAAGGAGCTCACATCTAATAATTCCACAAAACAGTTGAGATCCTGTCATGTTGGAAGGTGAATGCAGATTGGCCAATCCCATTAATGACCAGGAACCCAAAACACAGTTACATTGTTAATTCTGAAAATGGAACAAAATAATACAAGTTTAGAATTGAACACACAATATTCAACACCTTCAACCCTGGGGCTGTATAAAAATTCTAATCGTCTTGCTTCTGTACCACAGACGAAGATCCTCTCAAAAAAAATCCTTAATAGATGTGACATCTGCATGATAAGCTGTGCTTAAAAGACCCATACGGTTTACCAGCTCCCCGCATGGTCTCCCTCTCACGATTGAAACTCCTGGATCTCATTTTGTTTTATACTAACTTACAAACAAATCAAGCTCAAATGCCCTTCCTTTGATTAATATCCCATTAATATGATACTTCTAACCTTCCTTAATTACTTTTAAAAAGTAACAATTTTAATAATATTCTTTACATTGAACTTCATGAATTGTACGATCAAGTTTACTCAATGTATTTTTAAAAGTTTTTCACTCAATGCAATACATAAATGCAGTACAAATTAATTTGTATAAAATATTTAAATTTGAACGTTTAAAACAACGCAGTTTGTCTAAGAATTGTAAAGTATTGGCTTTATAGAAGTAATACTTTACAGTATGTACTTTTCTAATTTTTTTTTAATTTGGACGTGAATCTAACGAACATAGAGAGATAAATATTTTATCAACACGTACCAATCATATGATTATGACTTGTCACTGATATATATTTGTTAGATAGATAACGTTTTACATAGAACTTTTCAAAAATGCTTATAAATAGGAAAAATTTACCAACAACTGTGAAATAAAAAAATAATTAGAAGAAAGTAGAAGAGGGAAGAAAGTATTTTATATTTAGACCGTCGCGTTGCATATTCTACAGGGACAGTGTAAAGAATTAAACTTTGATGGGAAGTTTCGATTCAGGATTATTCAGATTTAAGAAGCTTGTTGGAAATCATTTTGATAGTCGAATGCTTAGAAAGTCATGCGGATTTAACGCTGCAAGGTTTTCTCATCTCTTACAAGTAAGTTGTAAATCGTGCCTGTATCATAAACTAATTAGAAAATTTAAAATATGTTTTACATTAAGAAGTCAGCTTAGAACATAGATAAAGTTATCTCATAAAGTTTTAATCTATTTAAGATATATTTTGTAACGTAAAAACAAAATTGGTCATATAATTAAATGTTTGTAATACTGCTCCTATCGCTAATGTAACCAAATGATTTGAGTTTTAGTCTTTATATTGACATGGAGGATATACCTCTCAAAATGTGAGGATTCTCAAGTCTATGTTACGTACACATGTACTGTATGTATATTATAAGGAGCCTTATAACCATATAAAGCACCAATATATAAAATGTTATATATTTAAACCTAATCTGAGGTCCTTTAATTACGAAGAACATATTTACGAAGCAGGAAGCAAAGTTTACATATAATCAAAAGAAGCGATGATATACAGTATATAAAAAAGTATGTTTTCAGATTTCTTTCTGTATTTATCTATGTAAATACTTAACATTAATTTCAGATAATTTCAATTACGTTTCAAAGTCTTGCTATCTGTTAGGACAATACACACATCCTAGCTAGTAACAAATGTCTAGTCAAAAACGTTATCGGTTCGTTAGGAACGTTGCATATATCGGTATTACCTAACAAGAATTATATAACTACCAGATGTTTCCCACACCATACATAGCCTAATTGTATCGTGTTTTTTGTTATTTACAAGGATGTATATTGTGAATAATAATTGTGACTATTTTAAAGCACACTGATACCAATTATTATAACATTAACTCGTACCAGATAAGAAAAGGAAGAGTACAAGTATAAAAATAAAGATTGCTGTATTTTTTATTCAATATCTGATTTATGTAATGCTTGGAACATATTATCAATTTGTACTTTATACAAAACTATTGATAATCCTGATTTCTAAACAGATTATATAACAAAATTAACCTCGTTATTGAAAATAATGCCAAATTTTGTATTAGTTTTGATGCTAGTATCCAGGTGTGAGCTAACAAGGCAGTTTATTTAAATCTCAATTCAAATTTGTCGACGTGCAAACAGGTGATTGATGTGGTGTCACGTGACCAACTTTGGTTTAATCAACGTTGAGGTGGTGTAAACTAACTTTCAGTCATTTCCGACGTTTCGTAAGCAAAATTTGGATCAAAAAATAAAATTTGTAATCTTTACATATGAATAATATGATAAGAGTTTTAAGATAAGAATAAGATTTTTTTATGATAAGAAATAAACATATTTTAATAGTAGGAAATGAATACAAGAGTTTATCAGTTAGATTTTGTATAAAAAAATCAGCCTATTTTAATCGGCCTAATGGTAGTACCCTATGTCTGTATCAATTCAGTGAACATAACACTTAGTTCTCAAAATACACACACTGTTTCTGAAAATCTGCAAAAAAGCTTAGCCAAATAAAATTGTAAAAAATTGCAGTATTTGATTTTTTATACAAAAATCTGCCTATTTTAATCGGCCTAATGGTAGTACCCTATGTCTGTATCAATTCACTGAACATAACACTTAGTTCTCAAAATACGTGAGGACAGACATACATATATATAGACAGAAATTTCTGTTATATACAAAAATCAGCCTATTTTAATCGGCCTAATGGTAGTACCCCTATGTCTTTATCAATTCACTGAACATAACGCTTAGTTATCAAAATACGTGAGGACAGACATACAGATAATTATATACACGGAAATTTTAATTTCGATTTCTGAAAAGCTTCAATAAAGCTTAGCGAAATGCAATTGTAAAAATGTGCAGCAATTGATAGGAATATTTACGTGGGAGCATAAGGAAATGTGTCTAGGAATATCACTGGAAAACGATATTGCACATGAATGGTTTCCACGTAACGCCGAGTACAGATGGTAACGTGTTCATTCAATATCATTTGTGGTACGCACACGATATAGCATTACGCCTGCGTTACCTCCTTTGATCACATCAACCTAGTCATCAATAGCTTCACTGTACTTGGTCGATGTTTAGTCATCCCATCGTATAACAGAAATCTTCTTTATCATGATTAAGTGGTATATTTAGAACGGTTTTTGATCCGTTTATATGTTTTTAAAAATTGTATCCTGTTTAGTTATCTGTAAAATATGTTCCGACGTTTATCTGTTTCACGTTATATTAATTCTGCCTACCTTTAGAAATTTGGAAAAAAAAGTGGTAAATTTTGTAATTACTAACAAACATGTACTGTTATTATACTAATTTAAGGTGTGTTTTATTCAACTTTATATTTTCCACTTACTATTGCAAAGGTTGTTATCAATTTCTTTTATTTCACAAAAAGCTTTGATTAGTAATTTTCAATAATATTTTCTTTACATTTTCTGAAAAGAAATATATAAGGGTATTTATCGACATTTTTCAAGTGTTAACGTATATTTGGTTATTTTTTATATACTGTACTTCATTGAACCAATAGCTTTTTCTAATTCAATTGAAGGATATTTGTACTTCCACAGTATATTTATTATGTGCAGTTTATCCTGTTTGCTTGCATTTAATAAACAGATGGTTGATTAAATATAAAAAGTTTGAGGAGCTTAAACGTCTCTATAAAAGTCTTCAACGTCCTTCTTAAGCCAAAAATGTCAGTTCTGGCATCTGCAGAAATTCTTTGGTATAGAGTCTGATTCCATTGAAACGTCACCGGGGTTTTTAGGACGACCACAGAATAAATTCTATTTTGTTGAATGGACATACCAAGTCCTACTCATTAGACGCTTCCAGAATTAATACCGTTTATATATCGTTCACTTCTATTTTAAATGTACGAGTATAATTCATTTTAGATATGTAAGATATTAAAAAACAAATTTAAGGATTATGTTGACTTCACAAATCATAGTACCAGCTCACCGTGTGTTCACTGTGTGGCGGGGAATGTAATGTGTCAAGTTATATTATATTACGATACAAAGGTATATTTAATCGTAGTATAAACTGATTTAATCAACTTAAATATAAACTGAGAGAATATTTGTTTAGTCATATCAAACTTATATATTGTTTGACAAACTATAAAGTTTTCTTCTTTTGGATAGCTTTAACTAATTAAAGTATTACAACTTAAAAACAGTAAAAGTTAGGATGAATTCGTAGAAATGAAATATAGAAATAACACAATAGACTGACATATATTGAAAGTAAATCAATATGTGGATCTTTAACAATATAGGATGTGTGTTATTTTATAAAAAAATGCTTAACCAATATAATTATGTAATAAATATTAGTAACTGTTATCGTAAATAATGTATTATGAAAATGTCATTAATTAGCATAGGGTGAAATCTACATAGTTGATATTGTAAGAACATACAACTAAGACTTCAGTAGAAAAGTATAAATTAGGTTTATGTCAAACTTTACTAGTTTTAGTAAATAATGAAGCCTGGAATACATTTTATTTAAACTGACTACTGGAAATTATTTAATGCAGGTGAGATGCTTTATAAGTTGTTTTAGTACAGATCTAGTTTTTTGTGAACTGTTTTGTTCTGAGTTCCCAGTAACCACATGGATTGATTGATTTAGATTTAATTACTGAACAAATTATCCGACTTTTAGGTATTACCTGTGCAGAATTTGCGATTCCTGAATTCCTTTGCGTAGTAAATAATCCTTAGCAGAAAGAATGAACCAATATATTGAAGTATTGAAGAGCGCGACAGAATTTCAGAAATGTGTGAGTTCTCTACAACTTTTTATGAACATACTTTTAAAATTGATAATATCGTTAATCCCGGCTAAGCGCCTATTCCCTTAATCAGCACAAGTACACATGCTTCTAATGAACAAGGAGCTTGGAAAGGCCACATCACGTAATAGGCTAAAACCTCATTGTATGATTAACTCATATAATTTTTAATTAAGCAGCCAAACGAAGAAATTCCCAAATAAAACCAACGACAAGGCTGTACGTAAGCACAAAAAATTAAGTAAATATCAACATAGTAAATAGCTAAAATCTAAAGTTTTGTGCCATTCTGAAGACTATACGCTAGCTAGCTTACTAAGTTTCTAATTTTAGAGACCCATTAAGCCGTTTCAACAGATAAAAATGCCACTATAAAACATAATCCACGACCTGTTGGATCCTTAATTAAACATTCAAAACTTCAAAAAAATGTATACAATTTTACTGCCCGTCTTAACTTTTTGCAATTCTTGACATTGAGAGCTAGGAGTGAATGAATACTGTAGAAACAATTTCCACGCCTATTACCTTAAAACGTGTAAATTGAGTTTACTTTTCTGTAGATAAAAAGAAAATTCACTTTTCCAATTAATTTATAAATTAATTATCTGATCAGCGGCATTGTAATTTTTTAGCATGCTATTAATAGTACAAGTTGGTATTTCTGATGCTACTATGGGAATAATGTATCGCTTTTCCCTCTTTTTTTATTGTTAAACAGTTGTTTATTTTCTGTATATTTATAACATCGTAAAGTTATTTTATTAGATAGCAGATTTGTGCAGTACAAATATTACAATCGAGAAAATGAAGATTTATATTAATTGAAAGACTGGTCGTCAAAATGTCTGCTAGCAGTATATAAAAAAAGTTTAACATTAGATTTTTAAAAGTGGGATGTAGATGTTAAAACGAAAATTCCCCCAGTGATACGTGAAAACACTGCTTTCCTTTTTACTGCTATACACAAGCACGTCGTGTCTGGTCTGTTACAAGTGGTTTCCCTTTGTATATAAAGCATGAAGTCAGCTATTCAATACAAACTTTGATACTGAATTGTATAAGACAAAATAGGGTAAAAAGAGAGTAACAAAACAAACTTATGTATTTGTGGTTTTGGTACTGGATGGTACGGATCTTCACTTGCGAGTAAACATTTTTTTGGTATTAAAATAATAATAATATACATTAAAATATTATTTATTATTGGTTTAGTTGGAATCTACATTAATGGTTTTAGATATTGACTGCTACTTTATAACTATAAGAAGTAAATTATGTATGGAATCTTTTGTTTTTCTAAAATAAATTATTAAATGCAAATGCTAGATTATAGTTTACACACTATTGTGTTTAAATGCACTTCTCTAATATAAATTAGTATAATTAATATAATATTGTATGTTCCTTATTGTTTCAGTACAAAAGAGGTTAAATCCATGTATTCAACATGCACTTAAATATATATTATAAAGAAATATATGTCAGTAGTTATTAATTTATGTAGGCAGGTAAATTAATAAATTAAAAGCCGTATGTATATTACTAGCAATATAATGCACGATTCAGATAACGTGATTTTAGATTGTACCGGAAGTCAACACGCGAGTTGTTACAAATAAACTTGTAATTATTAAACGGAGCATACTTTGTAAATCATGCTATAATGTAGCATTGCGAACACCCCAGCAGAGTTCAATTCAAGATGGTTCACACATGCTAGGTGAACCTGCACATATAATAAATACAACAAAAACTAATGCTTCACTTATTTCAAGCAGCTTACGCATTACTAACTACAAATTTTGAGATAATTGTTTAAAAGAGTTGATTAATAGGTTTTTGTTTACCATTTAATGTCAAGGCTTTTTTGTCCAAAAAAGTTATTACATTCCCCTCTGCATTGACTGTAAAATTCTGGAGCAAAGCTTGCCTTTCCTTCTGCCATCGTGGCACTATTGACATATAGACGTAATACGTAAAGCATAAGCTATCCTTAACACATCCTTAATATTATCCCTAACACATAGTACATAACATATCCTACCCTTACCTTAACCCATCCTTATAATCCTGTCACTCCAGAAGCAACTGTAAAGTCCTACAGTATTAGGTGCATTGAGAGGTTTACCCAATGTTTGCACAATAATTGTGATTACATAGTATTATTTACATAAATATAAAGTGATTCACACCACTGTTGTGCATATTTGCCTTTATGTCATACTATTTTTTTCATTCACAAGTGTTTTAATTTCAAATAAAATTTGTCCTATCGACAGTAAGTATGCAATATACTATTTTTGTAAGTATAGTTACATTTTGGTATACTCATATTAATAATTTTAGTTTTGTAAAGTGAACATTTATAAATCTATAAGTATTTTCATAAAAGTTTTCTAGTGTTAAAACCATTATGCAGTTAATAATTACTGCAAAATACAAAAATTA
The DNA here is from genome assembly GCF_021130785.1 of Homalodisca vitripennis. Taxonomy (NCBI): domain Eukaryota; kingdom Metazoa; phylum Arthropoda; class Insecta; order Hemiptera; family Cicadellidae; genus Homalodisca; species Homalodisca vitripennis. The sequence continues at coordinate 6,287 of NW_025780446.1, read as the reverse complement.
AATAAGGAATTGATCCCTAACGGATAATTTGCAATACCGCAATGTTACGTTTCAAAATAATGAGACAAGTTTTAAGCTGTAACAAGCATATAAAATGTGGAAAATATTAAAGTTACACAACAGAAATTGAAATACTTTCTCCTAGATAATAAATATTATAAATCAATATAAAACAAGCAATATATAAATTGTACACAATAAGGGATAACATGGCGTATACATACCAAGCAATAAATTATATTTAAATATTACAAAAACAAGAAACCCTCAAGCAATGAAAATGTTTAAATATAAACAACAAATAATAGTAAACTTTATACACAAATCAATTAATGCAGTTGCAGAATTCATAATAATCATAGCTGTATGGACTTGTATTTGCACCGAAGTAACGTAACTTAGGTAGATGTTAAAATGAAACAGATGACGAGGCACTTTATGTTGATGGTTCTGCTCTAGCAGACATACTAAAATCAGCTGTTTTCAACCTCCTCTTTTTTGTTTTTTTTTTGTTTTTTTTTTCTCTTTTTTTAAGCCTCAGCTACACAGCTATGTAGGCTTAGATGTTTCACTGGTTTATCTCGTGTCTATACGTGAATGGCCCTCCCCGGGATTTGAACCCGTGATCTCTCAGTTAGAGAGCCGAGACTATAAGCATTAGTCTACGGAGGAGGACTTGGATGGGTGACCTCCTTCTTTTGTCCTCATTCTTTAATCACAAAGGTTGACTCGTTAGTGTTTTCAACTCAAAGGATTGTCTCTCTCTCTCCCTCGTAATTTTCCTCTCAGAGGAATAAAATGAAAGGGATACCTTGTATTACATGTAAAAGCATTTCTCGTTTTTAGGCTTCGGGGAATGTCAGACGAATAGACAATCTATTTTTTATCAATCACTTTCAAACTTATTAAAAGTTTTGTTTGACATATTTAATACTTGTTTATATATTCATTCAAATAAGTTGGACACAAACCGAACAGTATCTCTCATATCTGTCAGTATCTCACATCGCTTTTGTAGTTAAGGTAACAGGGTGAGGCTAAATCGCGATTACTCGAAGCTTTAGGTTAAGATGTCATTTACAGGTTGTTATTACACTTATTATACACTTATATTACACCGTATTTTATTAAAACGAAAATATATCATTTTAAGTATATTTGTACACTACTTGATCTCTTTTGTTATTCGCATGAAACATGAAAATTTATTTTTCATACAAAATATCATTATAATTATTGATTACAAGATTTTGTATGCATATTAAAGGTGTGTTTAAAAGTAATTTCAGTATAGGAGTTTTATTAAAATAATTTTTATTTGAATGATATGTTTATGCTTCATATCTAGCTACGTTATGTGTAGAATTAATTTAATATTACATCTTGTTTTATCTAGAATTTTTTCACTTCTCCTACATGGGGCAATGGGATGATGAATCTTAGAGAAGAAGTAATTTAGTATGATATAGGAATGCATATTTAATTTGAAGCAAATGAGCTTCGTCTTGAATTTCAAACATACTGTGTCCTATATTATCATTAATTTTATCTCCATAAGAGCTTTTTGAAGAAATATTTTTAGAGCCTATTATTGGTTTCTATCGTACATATTTACCCTTGGTCAAAGTCGAATTCTCCATAACATTATTACCCACTTCTACCTACATATAACGTAGTTCTATTAGGTAGAGTTAGTTTAATTGAATTTTGAATTTAGCTACAGTTCAATTTCCTTTTATTGTAGCGTCGGTTATCTGACGATGTCTTAGATTTTGACGTCTGTATCCTAGAATATATTTCTCTGAAGATATCCAAAGAAATTCGCCGGTGAAAAGCTCAAAGCGAAACAATTTTGCTTTTCTACACCAGAAAACTTACAAATAGGAAAAGTGTTAGTGTCATTGTTTCTTCAAGTACAGAAATGAATTCACTACTATTTGATAGAGACCTCATATACAACCAGTCATAAATTTCTTAACTATTACATATCATAAAACTTATTATTTATAGAAAAGAAATAAACAACATTTTCTTTGTTGCCTTTATAAGTCTAATATATTATGTCACAATAACGAATGACTCGGTCTAGTCACGTTTTATATATAATAAATATATATATCTATATATATAATATATTACATCAAATCCTAGGGACACATAAACCATAAATGTAATTATATGATACACTTTTACTATAGCATATTTGGAATACAATAATAATGTCCTGTAATAATGCGTGGAGTTCATAATAAAAATATTCATTCTTTTCTACTTTTATCTTAACTTTCGTCACAGCAAAACACGATCAGCAATCATTCTCTTCCTCGGTTTCCAACAATAATCCCTTATCTCAACTTAAGCTGTTGTCAGTAAAGATTTACTGCATCACTTAAATAACACGAAACCGGAAATTTTTCTTGCGTGGAGTGTAGACACGCAGGAACTGTTTGATATAAATCTTATAACATGAAAACTGCAGTAGTAGCGTATCTTTAGAAAAAACTTTTACCATATTTGAAGAATATTACTAGTTTTATTTAATATTATTAACGTTATGCAAATATACGTGTATATAGTTACTATAGTTGCCCGTAGCTTCGCATGCGATTTCATGTTGAAAACAGTACACTATATTCACGTATTCATTTATATGTCACATTTTAAACACTCCTGAGATAATTGATAGTCGTTCCTTCGTGAGCGTATTGGGCACATTATGAAGGTATACGCTATATTTCGTGCCTATAACTTTCGTGTTTGCTAGTTGTTAATAAATTATTCAGTACAATTAATTTATATTAATGAATCTCGATAAAACTAAATTAGTTATAAGTAAAACAAATACGGTCTGTTAAAATTAATTTACTGTCTAAGATATTTCCAGTATTATTGAGGAGTTTTGCATTATGGTACGATGAAGGAAATGTATCAACGAAAACCAATTTCCGATCATAAAGCGTCTTCTTTCGGCTATTTTCATTTACCTTCTATCTAACCAAATGTGGATACCTTACGTGCCAACATTCACGGCCTTTTTACAACGAGGTGGTTTTTATAACAGTGTTTAATATTATTTTCATTTCATTAGATAGTTTATTGATTATTAGCGCAGTCTAAATTTAAAATGAGGTAATAACATCGTCTATGAAATCTGCACTACACTTCTGATCAAGCAATTTAGTAATAATAGTTTTATAAATTTTAAATGTAAACAAATGTTTCTGCCACTATGACGAACTTAAGCTGAAAGTATTAACAGCTAGTTTAAGTATCAGTTTACTTTGTATTACGTGTCCGTAGCGCCAGTCTGCCGGATTGAAGGTAAAACATCCCAAAATAAACAGCAATTTATAAATTGATAAGACATTAATTAAATAAAACAATTTAAATTTAGGCTAAGTTGTAAATCTAAACCGTTCTCAAGTCCTCTTCAACACACATAACAATTAATTATAAGCTACAGTAAATATCAAAAATAATTTTTACCTTAATTGGAAGCGTATATATTAATGTAATTTTTAAAGTGTATTCTATAAAAAAAAATATTGGGTGTTGAATAAAAATTACAGTTTATCCGAAGAAGGCCAAAACATACAAATGATCGGAAAATAATATATGAAATAAAATATATTGCTATAATTTCACAGAAACCATGATAATATTGCAAGAATCAGTAGGGAAAATATTTCAAACAATTTGGTAAAAAAAATCATTGAAATTTAAAACTTTCATTTTTTTGAAGGAGAGAGACCGATCCCCTTTATTTAAAAGTTTTTAAACGTCATACAGAGTTTTAACTGATAAATAGTGAAGACTTAACAGAGTAAATTTCAGGTACGTACAAACCGTATAATGCATGCAGTAATCTAAATACAAAAGCATTAACTATCTTTAAATATAATTTTAGTTTATTTTGGAAATTATTTACAAAATTAATTAACATATATCTTAAGAAATTATATTATTATAAATTAAACATAAAGCTTATATAAAGGCATCTTTGTTAGTAGGATATATGTAAAAATTTGTACTCGGATCAAAATTACACTGAAGAAGTGATGTTTTTATGGCAAACACACAAAAAATTGATCATGACTTGACCGAAAATATCTATACTAGATGATATTTAATATCCTTAATATTTAAGTTATTGGCTAGTTTGAGGCGAGCTTGTTATTAATTATGTTTATCCTTTGTGTATGTTGCTTTTAAAAGTGTATTGGCATATTTAGAAAAAAACACCTATGTTTCTTAATCAATTATTATACGTGATGTTTACTTATATAGGTTTAGAATGTGCCATAGCCTTTAGTATGTTGATACCGTTACCCATCCAGAATATCACATCATACCAGAAGCAACGCTTAGATCCCTTAGGATTAAGAGCATGCGATTTTCACCTACCACCAAAGCAATAATGGTAATGACGTATAGTCATAGCAAATGCATTAATTTAAATAGATTCTCAACGTACTACTCGTATATTTTAATGACAATGAATATGACTTGAAGTTCAATATCTACTATGTGATCACCAAACGCCTTATGCTACATCATGGCACAGTCTACAGAGCTGATTCTCCCATAAAATTGCCGATTTAAAACATTCTTCCTTATTAACCGCAATCAGATCCACGACCCGAGAAGAAACCTAAGTATATAAGACAGATGTTACTCTGGGGGAAAGGCTTACTGCAGGACCAACTTTTCTTATCCTCAGATCTGGATGCAACCTTCACTCTTTTTCATGTTTGGAGTGAACAAACTTCAAAGGAGTTCACAAATAGGAATTCCACAAAACCGTTGAGGTCCTTCCATTTTGGACGTTGAGTAAAGATTAGCCAAATTATCATCTCTTTTGTTCTTAATGACCCGTTCATGACCACGTAGCAAAACAGGCAGTTACATTATTAATTCTTAAAATTGAAAAATCTAATACAAGATTAGATTTAAACACACAATATTCAACACCTTTAACGGTCGGGCTATATAGAAATTCTGATCGTCTTGCTACTTTACCACAAACGAAGATCCTCTCAAACACATCCCTGCAATAAAATAAAGGCCTTGAGACAGCTGCAAAAGAAGTTGTGGGTTAAAGACACATACGGATTACCAGCTCTCTACATAGCCTCCTTCTCGTAATCCAAACGCCCTGATTCTCATTTTGTTTTATACCAATCCATAAACCATTCAAGCTCAAGTACGCTTACTTTTAATATCATCCCATTACTCAGATACATATAATCTTACTTAATTCTTTTGATACATGGAAATGTTAAAAGTGCGTTTTATGTTGAATCTTACATTCATAGAATGTAATCAATACATGCGTAGAATACGCTGTGTGTTTATTCAGCGTATTCTTCAATTTATGACGTCAATACAATAAATGCAATACAAACTGTTGTGTCATGCTTAATTTTGTTAAAAAATTATGAATAATTATTTCCATAAAATATGTAAATTTGTAGTTTTAAAACAAACGCAGTTCATAAATAAAAAAAATAAAAAACTAAAATATTGAAAAAATACCTTTACTATATATTATTACATTTTGTAGGTCACATTTTTGAATACTTAGAGCCTGGGTAGAACTAACAGGGAGAAATAAATATTTTTTAACACCTACCAATTTACATAATAATTATTTGTCTGATATTTATTTATTACATAGGTTATTTATTTTAAAGAACATTTCAGAAATAAGAATAAAACTAGATATATTAAAACAAAATTGTGAAATAAAAGTAAGGAACTAGAAGATAATAAAAGAGGAAGAAAAATGTTTTAATATTATTCCCTCACATAGCATATTCTACGGGATCAGGTGTAGAGATCAAACTTTCCTTGGAAAGTTCGATTCAGGATTATTCAGATTTCAGCAGCTTGTTGCAAAATATTTTGTTAGTCCAAAGCTTAGAAAGGTCATGCGGATTTACAACTGAAAGGTTTTCACTGCCTCTTACAACAAGTCTTAAATCGTGCTTGATTATCGATACAACAAATTGGACATATTTAAAATGAGTTTTACAAGAAGCTTATAGAACACAGGCAAAAATATTTTAGCTGTTTTCTCATACATATTTGATATATTTCAGATTTCTAACAAAACTGAAAAACAATTGGTCCATCTTAATAAAATTTTATAATACTGTTACTATAGCTAAAATAAATAAATTTTTTTAGTCGAAATATATAAAAGGTTCATATTACTCCTCAAAAATATGGGACTTTCCTAAGTCTATTTAAACAATCACATTATACTGGTGTTCTATACTAAATAA
>NW_025780445.1:0-91939 GCF_021130785.1 Homalodisca vitripennis | reverse complement strand
AGATATTTAACGATTTGTTCAAATATTATTAGAAACAAATACTCAATTGTTAAGCTTGATTCATCATAAATAAGTATGTAAGGGCATGTAATGGCCCAAAATTAAAAAAAGGATGCTATGAATACATCGTTAACAGATTTGTATATATTAACATTGTTTATGTTTCTATGTGTAGAGGATTTTTCCTTTAAATAAAGTAAATAATATAGTAGCCTATAGTCTACAAATTCAACGTACAGATTTTAGTTGGTTCTCAACTTAAAGAAAAACCTATTAACAATGTAACATTTTTTAATTATTACAAAACCTCTCTTAGATTTTGCAGTAAAATACTTAGTGAAATGAAAAATATATTTCCCTTAAAGTATAAATTTTACATTGAGTTCTTATTTCAATTAGAAAAACTACATACACGACACTTTAACGTGTGTACTGTGTGTTCCAAATCTAATGCACACTTGAGGGATCTTGGAAACTATAAGAGATACAGCAAAGCTTAAAACGGCTAAAGCTGTAGGTAATAAAAAAACATTGAATTTATTCGAGTTTTTACTATAATTTATGATTTATTACGTTCAGCGAGAATGAGCTGCATGGTTTTCAGGTAACAATTATCTTAAATGTAATGTAGTAAATTTTTTTACTCAATAAAAAGAAGTACATTCATTACTGATTTCAAAATGCCATCTTTGTTATACTTTCTTTGCAGTTTATTCAAAGTTAATCACATATTTCGCATGGTTGGTTAACCTGACTGATAATTCCACTTCACATATTGTTGGAATCAGCACTAAAAAAGCAGTTTTTTAAACGCAGCGAGTGAGCAACGCTACCAATACACAACTTATCAATAAACTTACTACACTGATATGTTGATATTGATATTTTTTACAACTTTGTTCTTTTAGTCGTTTGCTATCAATAACAGATATGTGCTTTTAATATCTATTCAATGTTCATTACATTTGGAACACACTTCATATGTATAAATAAATCAAACGTTCAATACAGACGTTTCCAAATTTCTTGTAGTTGGGGAACCTGCAGGTTTAGTTAGGAACGGTATCACCAAATGACTCCAGCCTAGACTCAAATGATTAACAGTGCTTCATGGCCAGGCTCCTGGGATAACGCTTACCAATCAGCTACAAGAGATACCGTATGACATATTCTAACATTGTCAACAAAAGTATTAAATTAGAAGACAAATTTTACTGTTTGATGTAACAGACATGACAAGTTTTCAATGTTACCTGACAGGTAGGAGGCAAAAATAAAATATAAAACCCTTGGCCAGTTTTATAAAAGTATACTCAATCATACAATTTTCAATTCTAAATTGAAGTATCAAACCAAAAGCGATATTTAAATAATAAATGAGTTTCCAACTTAATTGGTTAAATTAAATGCCTTCATTCGTACTCGACTGATCTTCCCTTACGTCAGTTGTATAATTCAATTAACAAATGCACAGGCTTTGAGAAACCAGTAGATAATAGAGAAAAGACTGGAATGGAGGAAATCGCTACGGAAAGGTTCAGTTAGCAGGTAAAAATATACAATATTACTATATGGAATTTTATACCACTCTGAAATTAATTAATAACTAACTAAAAATCAGTGTTTTTTATATTGCATGTACAGTAAACTTACATGAAAAATAGTTGTAAATCAGAAATCGATTAAAATTAATAGGAACGACTGATAAAGTTGACCCTTCAGCTAAGGAAGGTCTTTTAATAGATTAGTTGGAAGCTATTAATCATTTTGTCATCAACCCTTCCATTTCAGACCTACACAAAGAGAGAATAGGTTAAAATTGGATTAACGTGTGAACAATTATACTCAAACTTGGCTTGCATGAAATCTACTCCAAATTTAAAGGACGATTTCGTAATTAATTTGATATCGTTAAATGATTACAGTAGAACAGAAAATTTTGTAACGGTAAAAATATGTTAACGAGATCAAAAATCTACTCACTACGTGTCACAACAGGCTTCGCTGAGATTGAATGGTTCAAATCTACAGGTCGTTTCATTCTCAAGACGTCCTGATGACAGATACACAGACAAAATATCATAAGAAAATCAGATTGGCGCAAAATTGATACATAGTAAAAATCATTCTTTTATAAATGAAGTGTTTATGCAAAATTCAGAGTCTATATATGAAATAGTTCTCGCTATATATCTTTCCAGAAAACATTTTTATAAATTAATTTTGTTTCACATCAGTGTTTACGTAATAAAATTTTACACAGCAAGTCACTATAAAATTATATATGTGACTGAATAGTTTAGGTTTCATGCGTTAATATGTCACATTTTTTTAATCTATTAGAGGTGTATTAAGTTAATAAGTTGTGTAAAAAACCTTTTGGGTATTTAATATCTCGCATTTGACCTTGTAAAAAAGTGCTCATACATTTTTATACTTCAAAACAAATTGTTCTTTCATTATTGCCAACATAGCCTATGTGGTTTGATCATTAAAATAATTATGTAGCAAATATTAAATTTTGAAAATATTTAATTTACAAAATATGTAATTTAATTATAACTGATTATTAAAAGCAAACTTATAACCCACCATATGACACAAATTGCACTCAATAAATACTCGTACATTTCCACCAAAAATCGTGTTTTACTTCAATAAACGAAAAAGCTGTATACTTAGACTGAATGATGCTAGATGTGCTTACACTTATCAATATCTTAATGGACATGTTTCTATAATATTATTACATAAACTTAATTTCTGAAAAGTTGTTAATTTGTTATCCACAAACTAACTCCATTATGAGGCTCAATAAAAGACATCTATTGGGTAGAAATCTGTGCCATCGTGTAATAAATAATAGATTGTAAGGTGAAAAATGGCAATAGACTGCAATATTACAGTACATTTATCATCTCGAGTGTTTCATGTTGTTGTGCCAGAAGTGTTATTTCCTGTTAAATCTTTGTAAAAGACCAAGAAAATATAGTAGTAATGTGATGATGCAACCTGTTTTATTTAACAATTAATTCCTTTTATTCATAAGTAGTTAAGTAAACAGCCACTTGTCAATAACCAGAGGCCAGAGCAAGCCTGGAGTTGGACTCTCGCCAACACAAGTGGAAGCATCTGGTGTGGTATGATAGGTCGTTCCCAAGTTTTTGTTGGACTAACCAAATATCCTAACAAGATTTGTTTCTAAAGTCATGAATACAAATAGAAATACAGTATAAATTGTATTTTAGCTTTATCAAACTCTGCATATAGTTTTGATTTCTATTATTTAATTATATTTAATAGAATAGCTCGCTCTAGGAATTGTTAGTTACAGAACTTATATAATAAGTTTCAAAATTATCATATGCAAATGTCATTGTATGATACACTATTTAGTTGTCTTTTGTAAATAAAATTTAAGTTCTAGTACAGTTGACTGTGTGAGCTCTGTAAACCAAACAGTCAAATGACGATCTTCATAAAAAGCGCATTGGTAGAAGTTGTATTAAGTTAACAGTCACGTATTTAGCAGTTAAGTTATCCAGGTATTACATGACGATTTCTTCTAGTATTTTTTCACTTGTAATTTTCCAATGTATTAATAATGATCACTAGATCATTGTTGTAATATCTGTACGAATTTTAAGACTGAGAAATAATTTGTATGTTATATTACGATACTAACCATTTATTTTTTAGACATGACTGGTTCTACCTTAAAGCTTTTTTTTAACAAACCGTGATGAAGAAAGGAGTCACGTACAGTAGTATTCGGGTTTTAAATCACACATTTTATGCTAATATAATTGGGATTTCTTCTGGTAATTATTAAGTATATTTGTTATTATTTTCATCGTTTTCCAGGTAACAAAAAACTTTTCATTTTATAATTCCATTTCATTTCAAGTTTGTTAAATTTTATAATGTTCACTTAACACGAATGAAACAGGATTTTACCGGACATTTTACCATCGTTTGGTCATGCAATAAATCAGTAACACTACTTTTCGAGATCTGCAGTCTGATTTCTTCTTCAAGTGAATAGCTGACTAAACGCATAACTATAATCTACGTTCAAAATAAACAAATCATACGACAGTATTGTGAGACGCATAAGACAGGAATCACAAAATTACTTCTTTTTATTCATTTTTAAATATTTATAGTTTATGTAATCCTTTCTTTAAACGCTACTGAGTCAAGTACAACAGCATAGTTGCCTTTTTCGGCTGGTAAAATTTTGACCGTATCGTCATTCTTTGACATAACGTTTGCTCCTGTAATTTCAAATTGGTCTTTGTGGAAGGAATTTTGCTAATCAAAAGACTGGCCTAACAACTAAACTGGTCAAAATGTCCCTCAGATAGCTGTGAAACAGCTAACTCTATTCCGCTTACTAAATCCAGTGCCTTTACCGTTTGCACACAAGCAGCAGAAACGTTTAAAACTCTAGATAAAGTGATATTTCTGCATCACTGAGGATTTTTGAAGAAAGATTGATTACATAATTGTATCCATATTCACTTGGCTATCTTTAAGAAAGACACATTCCTTGGGCCTAATCTTTTTAAGTTTTGATATTTTTTATATTTTCCCGTTACATAAAATTACTTACATCCATTTTCTATGCTGTAGAGAATGGTTTTCTTTTTATTCTGAACAGTTTAGGGTTTTAGTTCAATTTATTTGTATTGTCTATAATATTTTTGGAGAAGGCATCTACTACGATGGTGATATGCAATTATTTCATTAATTAAGGATAGAAGCACAAGACAAAATCTCCTTACTTTCCTACCATGAGAAATATTTTAAGAGATAATCCTGTATGCGTAAGATACCTTACCTTTATGCGAAACAATTGAAATTATTAGAGTTGTTTAGTTAACTTACGATGGAAGCCTTTAAGGTCTTTCATTCTTTCACTTGTTCCGAGTCCGAGTACCGAGAATAAATTATCGGTTTGTTGTTTGTATCTGACGATTGAATGATTGTGAAGGGAAACAAGATGTTTTCAGAAAATTTTTCATCGTTTAGTGATACAAAAATTAAGTAACACTATATTTCCTTTTTGCCGCCTTTTCTTACCGAAAGACTTGTTTCTATTTTGATGATTGCCATTTAATATTAGCTTCTGGTCACTCATAGGTAGTTGGTCCGCTAAATTAAACCTACTGTCACCTGTGTTATGTTGTTCAATTTAAAGTATATTTTGCCTTGTTTTGTGATCAATAATATATATTTACATACACAGGACTGATAAGCCTACTTCTATCAAAATAAAATTAGAATTATTGTTTTATTGTCTTTAAATGTATAGTAAAAATAAGATATTAACGTTAAATGTATGTTAAAAAGAAAACTATTAATTTTAATGTTTATATATAATCATATTCTGTACTGGATGATGTTATTAATTTTCTGTATGATTTCGTACTATAAATGTAAACAAATTGAAAGTAGTAGTGAAATTAATTAAACATATAGTTATGCTGTCATAAAGCAATGCTTACCAGAACAGTTGGCTACATTTAGAGCTTATTTTAAATGAATATTTCAACTTTAGAGACAAATCTGGTTTCTTCGCTACTCTGGAGACCAGATCAGTAGAGCGTAGCCCAAAGGGATTTTCGAAATTATAATTAACTCATAATAATCCTAAAGACCCTGAAAATGTTCAAATAAAATTTTAGTACAATCGGTTTTAAACATACATAAAGAGTGAAAATAAAAGAATATAAGTCTTATAGTGTATGTCTGTGTGTTTGCATGTATGTGCTACTCAATTACACTGTATAAACTGCTGGATACAATAATACCGAAATTTTACACGGACATTCTTGGGCCTCTGGTTAAAATATTCTTATTAAAACTATTCTTATTTCGAAAATCCTTTCGGACAACTACCCCCTGCTCTTAAAAACTCCCTTAAAACTCTCTATATTAAATTTTTTGTAACCTTTTACGGCCAAATATTGAGAATATTACATTATAGACATAAACAGGTAATGGTAAATGTTTGTTATTATTAATCTGTTATATACATTTGCACAAAATGTTATGTAACGTGCAGAAGCTCTTACGTTTCTAGGGTTTTAATGGGATTATAATGAATTAAAGTAAATGCTGTATTTATTACTTTCATAAGTGGGTTTAATTGAAAAGCTAAAGATTTAAACTTTAGTCACTTTAGGTTTAGAATTTCACCATCCTGGTCTAAATTAGTTGAATTTCTATTCACGTCCTATGAGTTATTCAATAAAATATTAGGAAATATTAAAGAGAAAAATCAAGAAATTTTAAAGGCACTTTCATTAAAGATAGGTTTCACAATTATTCAGTAATCTCCACATTTTGTCTTTCTTTTTGAAAATAAATTTGTATGCGAAGTAAGTATCACACAAAAAGTTAGCGATAAAGCAATTAGGAATAAAAATTTTATATTTAGAAAGATTTTATTTTCAAACATGAGTGCTATCAAAACTTGAACCAACTAAGTTAGTTACCTGTAACAGAGTTAGTCAGCTATGTCTAACTTGAGTTAACTTGGGCTGACGCTGCACTCCAGAGCAACTCTTTCAGGGCTACTTTGTTGTGAACAGTTTTCCTTGTAAACTTCCTCTCTACAAACTTCTCTTTTTAAAACCGTACAGTTTTTAAAAGTAAGCTGCACTTGCAAACATAAGATCACTAGCCGCATGTCTAAATGTAATCTTAACTTATTTTACTGACAAAGTTCTTCAGATACTTTATTTTGTGTACTACTCCTTTTAAATTGTAAAACATTTTACAACGAAACTTTGCTTCAAACAATATACTAAAAATGAATGTTTGATCGTACCTAATTCTAAATATTTCTAATTAAGAGAAATGTTTGAACTTAGTACTGATTGCTACAATATATTTAAATTAGTAGCTATAAATACAAAAATTTAATAATAATTAAAATGTTGTATTATGATTTACTAAGGTATTTTTATTCGTTAATTAGGTAAGTTTATTTCAATGGCAGACGAATAGAAAAAAAATGTTTCCAAGCGTTTGACGCCACTATATTTAGTTATTGAAAAATTTATTGAATTTTTGAATACATGTAATATTAAACCAAGTAACGAAGAACTTTCAATGCGACAAGCTATGAAAACAAACTTCAAAATTTTAAAATGAAAAGTGTATTCCATCGGATTTCTGAAAACAAAAAGTTTAATTTGCCAAACCGATTAACAGAAATTAAACACTACGTTTCGAGGATTGCATACTAGTAAAAGGGGTTAGAGTTATTATTATATGGGTTATTATATGCCCTAACTTTGCCAGGTAAAATTAGAAACATTTATTTTTACTTTACCTCTTTTCGTCTTCAGATGTCATAAACCTTAAGGAACTTTTTTGGTTAAGATTATGTTGGTTAAGCATATACAGACATTAAACATCAATATGTACCGAGTCAAGCCATGGCGAACACTGAAAATGGCACGTACGCCCCCTCCACATCTCCACCACATATCCACCCCTACTACAACTCACGCGGTGGCTTGCTCAAACCGGGGAGGTTTTTTTACCGAACCCGTTAGAAATGAAATAGCGCAGATCTTAGTTGAGAGCAGACCATCACTCCCCTTCTCTAGTGTGTGCGAATGTGTTGATCAATGTGCATGTCCTGTGCATAGGAATACATGCCTCAAGTATATATTCCTTTAAACGTATTCCTCTTTTATATTATCCATTACGATGTAAGTTTTATTACCACAAATTGATTAGTTTTTAATTTTTCTGCGTCCTTAACCTAATACACAAGGACAAATTTTAATCCTCTAAACGTAGTGTTTCTATTTTTATAACACAACGGAGTTATTTTTACGAATTAATTGAGATAACATAAAGGCTTCTAAATAAGTGTGTTTATTTAATGAATTAGAGTTTATTGCATCTGGTGAATCATTCCTAATAACTAATAGTAATGTATTGTAAATTTACCAATAATAATTAACGTCACAAGGTAAATTTAAAACTCATTAACAAATAAGTATGAGTACGTTACTGTAGCAATAAGTATCATTAAAGTAGGTTACAGTTGAAAAACAGTTAAGGATGGATTGCGGAAGCAGGAGTGTTTCAAAATAATAAAATGAAAAATGAGATGTCTTTATTGAATACAACGTAAAACATATTCATTTGGCGTATATAGTACGCCTCGGTGAAAGGAAAGATCCTTTATGAACACCCCCGCAATAGTTTCTACAATAACAACAGGGTTGCATATGATATTGTGCAATAGATGCAACTTATAATTGATTTATTCCACAAATAATGAATATAAAAATAAATACATAGACAAAATAATGCCTCGTATTGTGTAATGATATAAATTGCTTCATACTTATAATCTAAAACTACTAGACATTGTTTTATTCTGCAATGATTTCATTACTTAACAGACTATGGAAAATTCGGCAGCCTCATTTACTGGATGAGGAAATACGTGAATTTTCATGGTATATTCTTCTTTATCTGCTCATTTTTATCGTTACTGCTTTCCACAACTTTCCTGTAATTAATGAGACCTTCAAAACTGTAAAGCATGTAGGGTTACAGAACAGTACTAGTTTATTAGTTTTAAATATTCTAGTACTAGAATTGACACAGATGAGTTCCTCAGGGAAATATATTAGAAGTCATTCACATAGTGGCTTTGTAATAAATACTTTATCGTTACGTCCTAGCCCATAAAATAACCACGTATGCAAAAATACAAACCTGGTGTTTTTCTAAGGTACAGAGGCGTATTTCGTTTGATGTGAGGCCTCAATTCTCAACGGAATTAATGTCAGATGGGAGAACTGCTACTTACATTTCATATTAAAATAGATACTGAAACATAACAACTACTTCAAGTAATTAATTTTTAATTCACTATTTTTACGATATTAAAGTTTAACCAACTATTTTATTTATGTTTATGACATATCAGTAATAAAGTTAACTGCATTCATTTATCATTAGATTTAGGTTATTCGTAATATTTCCTTATTAGTTATTCCCTTTAAATATCTACAAATTGTTTACAATAATATAATTAACTTTAAGGTTTTTCCTAATAGTCCTCGCTTTAAAATTAGTTTACACGCAATAGTTTTTCATTAACTCCTAAGGATTAAGATTAAGAATTATTCCTACGAGTCAAGTCACCCAAAATATCTTGAGTTGCCAAGGTCCCAATTCTTGCCAAGTAACTGAAAATAATTAAAACGAATATATATTACCGTGCCAAAATATTTATTTTATCAAATACGAATTTAAACGGTTAATGCTAGTCCTAATCTTAGGTTTATTATTTTAATAGTTTTGTACACTGACAGGATCAAACTACTTCAGAGGCTATTCTGGTTAAGTAAACCATTGCGATAACATGATATGGACATATCATCTATATTAAGTATAAATAGTAATAATAGCCATAATAATATTAAAGAATGCATATGTTTCTATAGACACAGACATAGTAAGAATATTGATTTGTCTTCTGAGCAGTAAAATTAAAGATGATAAAGGTTAGTTATTATTTTCTCAAATTATACATTATCTATATCATACTTGTGGTCCTGCATTATACTTTAAATTTGGAAATACATTTATCAAGGACCACAAGATGAAATTTAACCAGAAGGAACTTTTTTAGTACATTCAGCCAAAAATGTTCATCTAGAGCAAATAATAGCGAAGTAATGAAGAAAATTAACATCAGCATTGAGTCAACGTTTCAATTTCATTCATTTAAATAAACTGCCTACAGCTGTCGTTATATGCTCTTCTAGAATAATGTCCCTGCCAACTGCAGCTATACGAAAAGACATTATTCCTATCCTTAACTCCATAATAGCCATGTTTACTATCCGTGGAGGATGTTACAGATGATTGTATATTCCTATAACAACTACTTTATTTATTAGTTAACATATTCTCTAAAACGGTATTTTTGTAATACGTATATGGTATATATATAAATGAATCGTTTTTTTAATCTATACAGATAAAAAAAACCTTTTCATCCTTTTCAATTTAAGGATTAGTCAATTAGACAATAAATGATACGCTATTATAATAGTCACATTATTAGAACAATATTAAAAGTCGTCTAAAGTTTGAACAAAGTTATTGTAATTTATTAAAAAATCAAAGATATCTCTACAGAAGAGTAAAGTCCCAGTGCAAAATATCAAACAAGCTTAAGCCTTCAGACTGTTTCATCGCGTATCAGATTAAATTACTCATACTGTTAATTATTTATAATAGAATATGTAATAACGGAAAGTATTCAAACATTTTCTTATGAAGCTTTTATTGCGGCGGCTTTAAATATAATTGATTTTTTTTAAATTTAAAGGCTATAAATATAAATTTGTTAATATAGATTTACCCTTAGCCCTAACTTTGGCTGGTCAAATAAGACTACTTTACTTTACTACTATGAATAATGTAAGAAAGCTAACGCTCAGCAAAATGCGCTGGACTGACATGCACCATTATCAAATTCAATATTGGTAATATATAAATGAAGCTTATAGCTAAATTCAAATCTATTGAACAGTTCGTTATCAAGATATCGTCCAGACAAATATTTAAACAAACACAAGGGAATTAGATTTATTCACACCTACCAGTGATAGGTTTTCTTTAAACTTAGCCAACTAGATCTAACTACTAATAATATTTACGTTATTTATGATTTAATTAATTAATATATACCTGGGGTCTTAAAAGTTCCCACCGCTATTAACTTTCTTATACATAGGTATGAAGTGATTTCCATTAGGGCATGCTTATACTACCAGATAAGAAGTTTTGTTACGTATGAAGATTGTTCACACCCTCCTCCCCACCAAATGGGGTAATTTATGGGTAAGTCCAATCATATGAGATTCTCTAAATGGCTACCATGAACTTTTGCACAAAAATAAAGTTGTATTAAAAATCGTTACTCACATTCTTTCATGATGTGGCTGGCGTCTTCGATGTTCGTCTTTAATTCAGTGAGTTAGGCTATTGTTTAATAATGGAAACTTTACTGTTGTTATATATGGACATGTTAAGAAACAAGTTTGTTTCAGTAATAAACGAGTTCGTACAAGATTATACAAAGTGATGATGAAATGCGAGCTTGCATTTTGACAGGACGGTGCTCCACCACATTACAGTGTGTTTTGAACATTCTTAAAACTTTTCCAGGACCAATGGTTAACTGGTTGAACTTTTTTCTACTTTAAAACCCAAAAAACGTAATTTAATAAGTATGGTGAATGTTGTACATTGATATCTTAATCTGTTTGGTATATATCCAGGCTTACAACGAGTTAATTTACGCCCTGTACAATAATTAATTAAGAGTGAACTTCCAGCCGTGCGTATGAGAATGCAATATTTACACATAGATAAGTTGTAATAAGCATCGAAATAGGGACCTAAACTAGTGTTTGAGTATTTATATAATAGTTTACCTAAACCCGGGGACATTCCTTCTGCTACATGAAAATAAATAAGTTATTGACACTGGATAACGCAGTTTTTATTTATTTGCATTGTTGTGTTGATGCAAATGAACTCTTTTTCTTGTTGTGTACAGGAAATATAGAAGCGCATGTTACTATACATTTATTTATTGGTAAAAGCTTTTTATGTCCACTGCAATCGTATACGTTTATATAAAAAAAGAACTACGAGTTTTGATTGGCTAAGAGTTTAGCGCAGTCTCTTCCACTGACGAAAGCAGACTTCTGTCATTGTCTATGTCTATGCCCGCCCGTCGGTATAAACTATATCATTAGAGTGAGTTAGTCTGTAGAGTTTTTTCTATGTACTATTAATGCCTAACGTCTATAATTGACACAACGAATTATTTTGCATATTTTTTTTATTTATATTTAATATAGCACGATGATTATTGTTACCCACTAAAGTTTGCAATACCATTTTGAACACCCTGTATACACCAGTTTAACATAAATAATTAAATATTCAGTTTTGAAATTGGGATATCACCCATTATTCTGAAAAAATGTAGTATTCAAGTCCTCATTCAAGTAGTTTAACACTTATTATGATGATTTACTCCTTATGTATAAGAAGCTCCAAACAGACGGATGCATTATGGATGAAATGACTATATTAATAACAATAACACACACTTTGTTGTTAAAACCAATCAAAATTAAACCAACCATCACCTTACATTGGAAAATGTATGCAAATTTAAGCTTTAAATTATGTTTTAATATTTTATTTGGATAAAATTTGGAAAGAATTGTTTCAGGACAAAAAAGCGTGGTTTGAAAATACATTTAAGGTTTGATGGAATCTGCTATAAAATTATATATTTCAGAAGTTTCTATTATTACAAACATTGCATATTATAAAAACTTCTATATTGTTTAAAAATAATAATATAGTCAATTATTAGTCCACCATTAAGTACCACAGGTTGGTTTAAACTTTAATAATTAAAAATAATAAATAGTTTATGCATAATAGAATTTTATTTGTAAACATGCCTTTTTATTGTGTATAGGCATTAAGAAAGCAAGCTCCACTGTAAAAGGTAATCGAGAGTCAGCAGTTAGCATACAGATGGGGCGAAGCAAAATGGGCCAATCATTAGTGACCTGAGAGACCTTTTCTTGCATTCAGAACAGTAACAACAGTTATCGTGATTTGTATTCTGCGACATATCCTCAATACTTTGTAACTGGCAACAGGCAGACACCAGTTATCATAAAGATGGGCTGGAGCTAAATGGGCTAAACATTAGTACCTGAGCTACACTTTCCGTTTTCTCTTGCCTCGAGAATAGTAATGCAACAGTGTTTATTTTTGCATTCTAGGAAAACTTCTCAATTCTTTTTAATATGCAGAGAGATAGGGAGAAATTACTATATGTATAATGAGTTTAGCTCCTGTTTACCTTCCTTTTTATTGCAGCGTCTGGTAACTGACGTTGTCTCAGACTTGATTCCTAGAATCTGGAGTCATGTTTGTCTGAAGATATCAAAGAAAGCCAGCGACGAAGAAGCTCAAAACGAACATCTATATCGTTTCGAAATCAGAGACACCTATGAATATGTGAAGTGGCAGTCTCATTGTCATCAAGTGCATAATTGAGTACACCTTTCCAGGAGTCAAGTTAGGGACAGCATCAGATACCAGACCCTGCAATAAAAAGGAAGGTGAACTTGAGCTAAACTCAATATTAAAAGTGAATTAACCCTTCCTACCATAGCTGTTATGTGTATACAGACGTGCTGGAGAAAAGTAGGCTAATTACTAGTGACCTGGACGACACTTTCCATTTGCTCTTGCCTCGAGAATAGTACTGCAACAGTTATCTTAATTTGCATTCTGGGACACCTCCTCACCACTGTAACATGAAACACACAGACACCAATAACAATTTAGATGTGCTGGAGCAGAGTTGACATTCATTAGTGACCTGGGCGACACTTATTCTTATCTTTTGCTTTAAAAATAGTAATTCAAGAGTTATCTTTATTTGCCTTTTGGGACAAATGTTCAATACATTGCAAGAGGCAATAGACATACACCAGTTACAATGCAGATGGGCTGGAGAAAGGTGGACTAATCAAAAGTGACCTGAATGACATTTATCTTTGTCTCCTGCCTCAACAGCAGTAATGTTAAAGGTATCTTAACATTTAGTTCTGGGACAACTCTTGAGTCTGTATTCATTTATTGCAGTTATAAAACTTAATGTTTTATATTCTTGTGAACGCATATATACAGGTTGTATGAATTATGTTTTATCAGCTAGTTCTATTAATAATTTTACGTGATAATTGATCCATTTCAATATAATATGAATAAGTATGCAATATATGAAAATTTATGTGAAATTTTTAAATATTTTAAGTTAATTTATATATGAATTACCCAGCTTTTTTAAAGAGAAAGAATTGTTACATTTTTTTATAGTATTCTTAAGCATTCTTTGTGTTATGTATGCTCATAAAAATATAATTATATTATTATGTCAACATTTCTTAACAAAAAATATTTAATGCGATGGGAAATAAATAATAAATTTGCATTTCGAGTAAAATTTCTGAAAACTTTTAGATTTTCCTATAAGATGTTATTTAACTGTAAATTTTGCTGCACGTAAAATACTTGTACGTACTCTTTCAAGTGGCTATGTGATTCGCTGCTCGTGGTGAAACTCTCATTTTAAAAACTGCCGCACTTAGAATAGTAGGTAAACACCAAATGATATCATTACGTTAATGTATTATATACATCCTAAAAATACTGATGATTGGAATATGGCAGTCAGATGTGGAGATGGAAAACCTACAAAGAGAACAGTTATTATGGAACGTGTACAGATTACGGAAGCACAACAATTGTGTGTCAGCTGGAAGGAACTACGATTACAATAAAGGGTTTATGGAGCTCAGGGATCTTTTTGTGACTGAATATTCTCTAAAGTGCTTTGTCATTGAGCCTTCACAGAGACACTACACAATTTTATAGTAACGCCACTAGTAGGATATGTTTACTCACTAAACTTATGAGTTTAAAATGTAACCCATATTTTAATAAAGAGATATATGTGACACGAAACCGGGCCTTCATACATGTTTCAGCTTTTTTACACAGGAACCAGTTTTATTCACGAAGTATTATTTCATTTCTAAGAAAATTTATTAGTGATATCTATTACATTTTCAAAAACCTGTACTGAAGTTATCCTACAAAAGAAGGGTAAAAGGGAAGTTTTCGGCATATTTAGAAAATGAAATTTTGGATAGTTACCGAACGCTTTCCAAAACTAATTAGCGTAGTGCTTAAATGAATTCAAAAGTGCACTAGTTTATTCACACATACGGACGTGCATTAGGGCATTTGTGTATAACTATTTAATTATTGGAGTATGTACGGTATGACACTATGTATTCAATAGACGTTATCTCCGCAATTTTGTTGTATATTTATCTCCCAGTCTAACGTATAAAGTTTTTAAACGGAACATATTTTTAAACTTAGCGGTAGCGAAGCCTATTCCCTTAATTTCTGATGAATGAACTCCGATTTCCGTATGTGTGTACGCATGGTGACTGTAATACAATGCTGCCCATTGGCTCTATATTATTATCCAATATATCAGTACATTGACCCAAGGTTTGCCATGTATTTATCCTTGATTAATAAAGTATGAAATATGTTTTAATAAAAATCTATCAATGTACGTATGCTTCCTTTTTTAATTTTATAAAAATAGCTTGGGAACTTACATCTACAACTACTTAAGTGTGAAATAGCACTAAGATAATGTATAATAATATATACAAAGTTTCTTTCCGTAGTTAACATTCTACTACAATACGTCTTATAGAAGCAAATATAAATAAAACAGTACACTTCACGCCACATTTAGAGCAAAAATTCCGAGGTCCAAAGAAGCCTGGGATTGCGGTGTACTTCGGTGGTTGGGCCCGAATCAGCCATTGTTCCTGTGGTAATTACACAGTCTGAAGTGAATACTCATCCCCTACCACCATCCCTCACAAACACTCCATATAGTCACCACCGCACTGTGTCTCTTTTGAGATTCACATGCATGAATATCTCAGACACACGTGAGCAAAGTGATTTAGGTCCATTAATTCATGCTCATTTTTTATTTACTAACAATATATTTTCAGCGATTAGTATGTACATACGATTCCGCACGCAGTTTCCTATATTGAATCTTTTATCCTTTTATTACAAGCAGTTACGATGTAAAATCATGTAGCTGCGTCATATTTTTCAAACAAAGATACGTATTTATCAGATTCACTCTTATAGTAAAGAGGATTAGAGTTTAATCGAAATTGTGACTGTCTTATCTCAGGTTTCGGAATTAAAAGCATTCATGATTAAATTAATTAAATTTTAAAAGTAAAATTTGTTTTCTTTGTTGTTGCGAGGAGTGAAATATATACATACGTAGGTCTTGAATACTTACTTAATTTAAGCACGTATAATGTTGCCCTTTATAATCTAAATTTGGCCTGAGTTACTTCCAGTGCCAATGTTAAGTTTGTATTGTTACTCCTATGATTATAAACACATCCTTATCCTTCTAAATCCGAAAGGGGCTTTGTTTGTTTTATTTTCACGCGTAAACTCTTCAAACGATTGTACACAAATTTAACATGTATATTCTTACGATACCCCGATATAAATACAGGCTAATTGTAGTTTAGTATATCCTTAAAGGCTGTAACACATAACCCATAAAGGTCTCTGAAGTAGCGAAAATCAATGATTGGTATTTAAAGTTGTAATATAATAAATTAAACAGTATTTTTAATTATTATGTATGTAATAGTTTGTTTTGTGTAAATATTTCTTTATGAGAGCACAATATTTTTTAATTAGTTTACACACGATTATAATATTTTTGCAATTATAGTGTGAAAGCTTAGCGTAAGCTTGATATAATAAATATTTATTATTTCATTCTTTTCTGCAACCGCCTTTGAGCAAAGTGTTTACAAAATCCATAAGTTTTAGCGTAAATAAAACATATACACTTAGTAAATAATTTTCTTTGTTTAAGTATTGCTATACGTTTTTAGCATATATAAGGTAGTTTTGATTAAATATAAAAGATAAATTTACTATTGAACTTTTTATTCAAATTTAAAACCGTTATATATCCTATCTTAATTGTCTTTGACGGAAGCAGAATTTTTGAGACATTTACATATTTTACTAATCGTGAAACGCGGAAAAATCATCTTTGGAATAAAATTATTAAGACCTGAGAAAATTTAAATGCCTATAAATATACCCCTTTTACAGACTTTCTTCTTTTACAGAGATTCTCTTGAGTGGCAACAGGAAAACTCAACATTGCCGTAGGAAATATAATGCACTCTAATCAACAGTTCTCATTCACAAGCAAAGCCTATGAATATATTTAACTTTTAATAAATAGCTGACTTAAATGGCATTGATCAAAACTAAATTCTAGATTTCCAGAGTATAATTACCCTGGTCAGATGTGAACCATTTGATGAATACGCCATGATGCCTCTCCATGACACGACATTTTGGATTTCATAAATGAGACTAAATGAGTTAAAAAAAATTTTTAGTGTCAATCAGAAGAGGTTAAAAATATATTCCATCAAATTTGCAGAAATGTTTGATTGAGACAAACACTTGACATGACTTAACTTGGGTCAGCGAAATTCTATGACGTTGTAACTCAGTAGGCAAAATAATAAAACAATATACGTTTAATTGAACATATTAGCAACCCAACACGCTGAGATATGGATAGAGTAGAAGAAATGTATAAAACCTAACACGGAATAGAAATACCATTATTAAAAACCAAATAATAACATTTTAATTAGGAGGATTCTAACGACTGTAAGAAAACTTAATATTATAAAAATAGTGGTTGAATTTGATTATAAATTAAACGATTTCGTGTGGTTATATGAATTCAAATATCAAAAAACAGATTTTACGGCGGTACCCACAGGAAAACACATAAAAGTAAAATTTTTTTATACTTAAGCACGTGATTAATTAATAGCCATATTATACAAGAGCTATTTATGTCTGTTATTAGTCCTGTAGATACAATATGGAATCTGAAACTCCACCAATCTTCCGGAAGTAATAGTAGACAATTTCAGTGACACGTTTCAACTGACATGTTAGTAGGTTTATTGCGTAGGTCGAGGTATATCTTGGACCAGTTATGTCAGGATTTGTGCCATAACAGTCACTGATTGCAAAATTGCAGGAAAAAAGAATAGGATTAGGAAAATAATGCAAAGTATTAACAATTACGTACGTTTTTAATTTTCAACTTTGTTACGGAAAATTGTTTTTTGAAAATCAAGCGGCATAGTTTAAAAAGCAGACATACCACAAATGTTCCTATCTGTAAACATTACTGTATCCTAGTTTGGTGTAGAACATACTTCATCACCTTTAGGAGCTATCACAGCAACTCATAAAGTTGGGTAAATAATGGTTTTAGTGAATTTGTATATAAATCAAGTAGTAAAAAGACGGACTTGCGGAGTTTAGATAGGTAAATGCTCGTGAAAACACAGATATAAAAAATCTACTACCAAAATATTTTAAACCTTTGAATATGTGGTTAGGGGCACGAAATTTGAAAGGAGACGTGAACTAGTTTGAAAAAAAAATCTGAAATATCGAAAGAGCTCGGTTTTTTTTATGATCATAAGGCTAGAAGTTCCTTCCATAAGAGAAGCTCTCGATACAGTTAAGCACGTTGTGGTCAAAGAAACGCTACCAGCCTGAATTTAGCGCACAGGTATTCCGTTTAAAACGTAACGAGATCTCCAAACAATCAGAGAAGAGACGGCTGATTGCATATAACCAGTTAGTTTATGCTTAACTTATTATAGTTAAAAAACTACATATAAAACAAATGTTGTAAAAGTTAAATGTTTAGATTGTTAAATTTAATTTAAATTACTTATTTACTGCAGATAGATAATAATGGCAAATTACCTCAAACCTGTGTACGCTAGTGACATCAATGCAATGAATTTATTTAAATTTAGCCGTCAGATCTGAGAGACGCCTTGTCATCTCCAACAAATCTGATCTTCTCAATATACGTGAACATATTTTTTGGTATCTAGGTAAATGTAATTACTATATTTTCAATGTGTACGGATATGTAAAAAGAACTTATTTTACCTTAAATTTTGTATGATCGTACCTTTAAATTTTATGAATGGTAATAAATAAAGCTGTTTACTACTCATTAAAAGTATATTAAAATTTTATTTGTGTGCAAAGTGTATAAAACCTAGCTTTTCATTCATAAAAACAATGAATAATTTTAATATTGTAGTTCGTACACACAAAACTAATTGAGTGCACTCTCAGAGGCAATTCCTTTCGTTTGCCGCTTTAATAATAAACACTACTGATATAATCAATCTAAGAAAGATATATTAACAGAAAATTACTTTTAAAGTGAACGAGTCATAGTGCTAGAGGCAAGAAATTTTTATGAATATATTGAATATAGCATAAATATAATTTGTAATAAACATCGACATGATAAAGATCTTCAGCTATAGTTTACGCAAAAGAATTTATTTGAATTTTACTCAAACAAATAGTGAAGATAAACTTTAAAAACAAACTGGAATCTGTTTATTTTTAAAATTTAAAACATTTCACATGGTTTAGCCAAGAAACCTCGTTACTCTTAGACTTAAAAACCGTAATTATTACTAACATAGATATTAAACTAATGGAAGTAGTTTTCAATATAAGATTTTCTCCGTTGACCAACCCTTACCTAAGTTTTACTACCCGATAAGAAAGGGGCTTTATATGAGTCTCGTGTTCTGCAGGGAAGTGTATATGAGCTATTTTGTAACTAAAACGTATTTATTTGTGAATTACTCCGGTTTCACTCTTAACAACCTAATTGCCAAAGGAAGCCAAGCACAGTGACACTGTGGATAAAACAAATAACTTATTGAGGGTACGTATATTAATATAAACCAAAATGTGTACTAATATAAATTATGCATTATTTTACCATGTTTTTAATTATGTTTCTTCGTAATTAAATGGACTGTAATAACAATTATTAAAAGAATAATAAAGTATAAATGTTTTTGTATAACAGCACAGCCGAGGCGTAAACTCACACTCATGTTCGGAAACTGATCCATGTTACTGTAAGTTGTTTTGAGGCGGTGTTACAGCCGGTACACTGTATTTCATTCTCTTCAATTTTAAACTAAAAGAATATTTCATGCATCAAAACACTCGCGCAAATTAATTGGAGTAGTTTTATTATTGATCTTTACATTTATTCAACTTTACTGTGAGGTTTCGCTTACAAAGCATAGAATAAAATATTGTGGTATACGCTTTATTGTGTAAGCGACATATTTGAAAACATTTCATACTACACATGTACGATTATATTGGATTTGATTTATTTTTCATGTTCCAAATTGTCAAATACAAACGTACGTCCAGACGCTACAGCTAGAATTTTAGGTAGCTTCTCTAAGACCAACATTTAAATCATTGAAATTTGTGTTTTTAAGACTTTCTTTAGTTATTAGTGTAATTTTTCAATAGCTGTACTGATTATATTATTCCTATTTTCGATCTACTTTAAATTTATTACAACTCTCAAACAAAAATTACATATATACAAACACTAAATTGATGTAGCTTTTGTTGGATTAGTTAAAATATATCTCTATGAATATTTATGAATAATCATAACTAGAAATAAATACGAACTTCTCTTAAATTTGAATTCAGTAATCTGTTTTCAATTTCGTGGAGTTATTTGCAAGACTGAAAACTAATATTATTTTGTTTTAGATTTTAGAAAACAGTACTTTGTAATGGTGAAAATATTCATATTGTTGGAATATGAACAATTTAAATTACATTATTGTTATGAACAACAAATACAAAAACTGAACTGTATGGTGTTGTCAATTTTGAGTAATAACCTTGCCGCAGCGTGATGAAACGCTTTAACTGTATGAGGAACAATAGGATCGTAAGGAAAGCATTAAGTGATTATAGCTTTGCAGGAGAAGTACAAATTGCCGCTTTACCATATAGATTGCAGTAAACCTTGCAGCAAAAGGAAGCCATTATATTGGAGCATTGGATAGATAGCTGTAACAGTTCTTGATTTCTACTGACAGTAATGCCATATCATCGCCCGTATGTTACTTGTAGGAACTAAACAAATATTTAGATATTGGTGAACTGATAGCCGTAACATTTCTAGACATCTTCTGACAATAATAGCGTATATACGTCCATCCGTTTATGTTAGGAACTGAATAGAATTAGAGAAATTACTGGATTGATTGCTATAATGATTCTTGATTTTTACTGATAGTAGTGAATTATTTTTGCCCTTATGTTATTGTTAGAATATGAGTAGATTTTTAGAAATTTTTGGCTTGATCGCAGTAAAACTTCCTGACAATGCCTATATGTTACTCGTAGGAACTAATTTGATTTCTACATATAGCTTTAATTATCAAGAGACACGCCAAAATATTGGAATTCCTTTCCGTTCATTAGTTTTAAAATTTAATCAAAGTTTAAAAATATGTCTTTCATTCAATGTTCTTGTTACAAATTTATAGTTTTTGAAAAAAAGTACTTGAAAAATAAAAATGTTAATTTTATTTGACGTAATGTAGTTATGTATTAAAATTATGAACATTTAAAAATGCTTGATTGTGATGTCAAAAGTATTATCTCAAGTTTATAAACTGTGAACATACATAAAACGGATTGATTGTTTTTTTTTATGTTAGAATAAAACTACACCTTAATTATAAAACATACTAATACATACCTAAACTGGCAAGTGTGGATAAATAAGCGCCATTGTTTCATTTGTTTCCAATAAAGTAGGAAAACGGATTGGAAGGAAATCCCTATCTAATCATTCTCAAGTTAACGTCTTGGTCTCTGTTCCCTAATCCTTTCCCGACTGATAACTGTTACTTGGCTTTGTCGTAATCGCTCTCTGAGCTGCAGTCAGGAGACGGATTAGAGCTGTTCTGTCGAAATCCAATTGTTTGTTCAATATCTTCCCTCCCTTTATCTTGATGAATCCTCACTGATTTATGTTGTTCCTATAACATGACGATCGCATATAATCTTCATGACATTATCAGTTACAAAAATATTAACCAACTCAATTATAAACTTGTTGCTCTTATCTATAATATAATAATAATATGTGTTATTGCCTATTACCACATATATTTTTATTGCAATCGTCAAAATAAATTAGTCCCTAAAACTTAGTATTCCTGCACTACATAGTTTGCACTAGATTGCAGATCTCGAAACGTAGTGTTACTGTTTTCTTGTTTCACTGAACGATGGCAAATGTCCGGAAAAATCCTGTTTCCTTCACAATCCTTCCATCGTCAAAAATAACCTTTAAACAAAGAATTGATTCTCGGTACGGACCCGGAACCAGTAAACAAATCAAAGACCTTGAGAGCTTGCATCTTAAATTAACTAAACACATTAATCATTTAACTTTCTTGCATAAATGTAACGTTGAAGACCTTATGCCTATAGGATTAACTCTAAAAACTCCTTTTCATAGTAGGAAAGCCAGTAAAATTTTGTCTTCTGCTTCTAAATCTTTACTTAAAGAAAGAATTGCATATCATCATCGTGAAAGATACCTCCTCCAAAATAGTATTGAGTGTAAAAAAACTGAAATAAAAACACTGATCGGTACAGAATTCAACAACATTCTCGAAAGCATCCAAAATAGATGTATAAAAGTTTCTGAAACAGATAAGAAAAAGAAAATCTCCAAACTGGAAAAAATTTGGCCTAAAAAAATGTGATTTGCCTAAGGATGGCAACGTGAATACGAATGCAAATAATAAAAATGTAATCAACCTCTCTTCAAAAATCCTGAATGAAGCGGAAATATCAGTCTTATCCAAGGGTTTAAACTTTTCTGTGGCACAAAAATCGGTAAAGGCACTGGATTTCGTAACTGGAATCGAGTCGGCTGTTTCACAGTTACCTGAGGAACAGGGTGACCGGTTTCGTTGTGAGGCCAGTCTTTTACTCAGAAAAATTCCTCCCACAAAACCCAATTTGACAATAGAGGAGAAAAAGGCCAGGCCGATCCTTGGGAAAGACGACACGGTCAAAATCTTACCTGCTGACAAAGGCAACGCTACTGTGGTACTTGACTCAGTAGCGTATAAAGAAAAGATTGCGGAAACTTTAAATACTGGCAAATATACAGTTTTAAATAAAGACCCGACTGATTCATTTGAACGCAAAGTAGCAAACACCTTAAGAAAACATAAAGAATTTTTTTCAGATAAATTTAGATCTAAATTAACTCCTCACCACTCAAAAATTCCCCATATGTATGGCCTTCCCAAAATCCACAAACCTACCATCCCTCTTCGGCCCATCATTAGTTCTCGTGATTCACCTTGCAGGGAATTGTCTAAAGTCCTCTTGGACATCTTAACGCCATTGGTAGGAAAAACTGACTCTTTTATCAAAAATTCCAGGGATTTCGTACAGAAGTCAAAATCCCTAAAGTTGACTGAAACTGACAAACTGGTAAGTTTTGATGTCGAAAGTCTATTTACAAATGTACCAGTTCCAGAAACTCCCGGAATTATTAAATCACGTCTCAAAGAAGACCAAACATTAAAGGATAGAACTAAACTTCCCGTGCCAGTAGTTATGGAACTGTTAGAACTATGCACTCAATGCAATTATTTTGAGTTAGAGGGTAAAATTTACCGTCAAGATGAGGGGATGGTAATGGGTTCTCCACTGTCTCCTATTTTCGCCAATATCTTTATGGAGGAATTCGAGCGATAAGCTTTGGCTTCATCTCAGTTCAAACCGAAGATTTGGTGGAGGTATGTGGATGATACCTTTGTTATTTTTTCTCATGGAGACATTGAATTAAATAATTTTTTGAATCACATTAATAGTATTTCTCCTTTCATCCGCCTCACAATGGAAGTGGAAGTCCAAAACAAGCTTCCCTTTTTGGATGTGTGTGTATTAAGAGATAGGGATGTCCTTAAGACAACTGTTTTTCGAAAGATAACACACACAGGAAAATATTTAAATTATCAATCCAACCATCAAAAATCTGTCAAAGAAGGAGTAGCCTACTCGTTGTTTGATAGAGCAAAGAGCTTGTGCTCAGATAAAGATGGACTAAAAGAAGAATTTAAGAAAATTGAATCGGATCTCAGACGCAATGGATACCCTCAATTAGTAATAATAAGTGCAAACGAACCAGAAGAATCATTCCTGAGTCAGAAAAACAGAATTGTGATAAATTTGCGTTTATGTCAATCCCTTATGTGCCGGGATTATCGGAGAAAATTAGAAGAGTAGGTAGAAAATACAACATTAGAACCGCGTTTAAAACACACAACACTCTTAGACAAAGTCTCGTAAAAACAAAACCAAAAAATGGCACACAGGATTCCAGAAACTGTGTTTACAGTATAAAATGTAGCTGTAATAGGGATACATAGGCGAGACAAAAAGACCACTAAACGTAAGGATAAAAGAACACAAAGAAAACACGAGAAAGGGTTTCACAGAAAAGTCAAAAATTGCACACCATTGTTGGTCCGAAGACCATCATATGAATTGGGATGAAGCCCACATAATACATCGGGAACCACATTTCTTCAAAAGGAAATTAATTGAGGCAACATACATTAAATTGGCAGACCAACCAATCAGTCAACCATAATTCGAGGTTAGGCCGCTTTGGATGCCAATTCTAAAAAATAATAACGAAAGGGCCCATTCCTGTTCCCCTTCCCTTGTATTTCCACCATCTTGTTTTAGCCAGCCGTCACGATTGCCATTGGCTAGTCCCTCTGGTCAGTCGTAGGTGGTTAGTAGACGAGTGAAGACGTATTGTGACCTGTATTCCGTAGTTTAGTTTTAATGATTAGTGTTTTGTATAGTTTTGTATTAAGTGCATGTCTTTAGTGTTAGTGAAGTTGACAACAACATGTAAGTTGTTGACCCGCCTGCCCGGCCATTGGTGGTGGTTCGGAAGTCACCTTTAAGCCGTTGGTCCCCAGGTTAAGTGTTAGAGAGGGCTTCTTAGCCCTAACTTCGCCTGGTAAAATAGACATTCTTTACTTTACTTTCTTACTTTAAGTTGTGATTCCTGACTTAGGCGTGCCACAACGCTTTAGTAAGATTTGTTTATTTTAACCTAGTTTGTAATTATGTATTAGGTTAGTTTTTTACCTGAAGAAGAGATTAGATTGCAGATCTCGAAACGTAGTGTTACTGTTTTCTTGTTTCACTGAACTTTATCGGCCTAATGTATTTACTCTTGGAGTAAAAAATTTATTTGAGAACAGTCAATAGTCCTTGTATAGTTAAACAGTTATAAATATCTTCGGTAGAGATTCGATATTTCTTCAATTTTGAACGTACCTGTAAGAGTCAAATATGAATAAAATTTATTAACATATTATTAATTATATACAAGGTAGAAATACAACATACCGAATCTCACGTACCAGGTTTCGCTAAGGTTGCCTACTGAGTGATACGCTCTCAATCTACAGGTAAGTTTGTTTTCATAATATCCTGCGGACAGAAAGTAATGAAATTCGTCCAGCAACTTGAGTGTTTGGCTTCTCGAAAGCTCAGACAAATAATATGACATTGGATATAAACATTGATTTTATATATTCTTATAAAGGAATAAGGCACATAATGTTTTTTACAGAATACCAAACAGTAAAAGTCTAATTTAAAGTCACAAAAAGGTACAAGAAGGTAAAAGAGAAAGAGTAATATAAACTGCTGTAGCTTTTAATACAGGCTTTTCCTTATAACACTTGAATGTGTTCTAATAGCCTTTAATTAACTTATATCAACATAGTGCTATAAAATTTCTTTGTTATTAATACAAACTAATTTGTGATTCTGAATGTTCTCTCAAGATTCATAAATTATCATATAGTTGAGTCGTATAGCTGAGGTCGTGACAGCAGCAGTAAATGCGTGTGAACTGGTGGTAAATAATTATATAGAGAGAATTAAACTGCTAGTTGTGTCTCCTATATTATAATATTGTTATTTGGGTTTCTATAAAATGTTACATATTTTTTGTAAGCTTTTTAAACACATCAAGGATAGAAATTTTCCAAGGGAAACTGAAATCCTTACAAATTAGGAAATTAATTCGTGGCAGCTTCAACTGTACAAGTGAATCCATAGAATATTGCCAAATGGTGCATAATTTATTTTTTGGTTAATTTATATCACCTGGAAATAACGATTTACTTTGAACTTTGAAAAACATTGGAAGAAGAAAGAAGTAACTTTTGTTGTAAACATTTAAGTTTTGAAAATGAAACATTATTTCACTAAATACATCAAGAATAACATATGGAATACAAAGCATTTTAAGGCGTATGGTGTTTTAAGGCCTCCAGTTAATATCTACGATATTTGACAACCATAGTGGGACAATCTATAATGTTATTCTTATTAATATTATTAACTAGTTATTTATAGATTTTTTAAAATTCTCGTCCTAAAAAATATGTTTCTAAGCAAATGTACACAAATTTTTAAAAATTAAATCATTGTAGATCGGACCCGATATGTTTTTGGATGTATAAGGAAGTTCATGATTTCTGCAATTAGTGTATCAGTGTTCAGAGTAAAAGATTACTAAGCACTACGTAGAAAAGTACAATGGGCATAGACAGAAAATAAAGGATCTCGACTGCCTGATGAAAGTGCAATATTCCGATCTGAGATAGAAAGAAGTAAATACAGTGTGAAGCTCGTGATTTAGCTTCAATAATACTGCATGTACACGTATTGTATTGTCAGAGCTGAATACAATGTCTCTAGTGACTGTTTTTGTTTGTTCTGATAACGGATCGTGCTGCAAATTGTAAATAGGAAACTATTTAGGGTTTATTCAAATATGATTAGGAACAGTTATTCTATCAAAATCAGTTTAACCGTTAAAATGTATGTAAGTGGATATAATGGTCTAAAATTAAAAGAAAAAAATCCCAGGAAAAGCGTCAGTGTCAGGTATCAGTACGTTATAGTTAATTACTATTATGAGCTATTAAAGGATACAATTTCTTTATGAGTGTACACCCACTACTAGTTCGGTATAACTGGGATGTAGCTGATAACCGACAATAACTGTCAAGTTTATTGATTTGTTGTCTATTAGGTAAATACGAATCACCCAATATTTATATTATTTAAATTCTTATATAAAGATGAAATTAGTATAGAAACGGTTTGTTTTGGGTTTTTGATATGGAATTCTTGTTATTTCTTACAGTTTAATGGTAACATATATTTCTATCTGTATGAACAACTTAAGTCTGTCTGATTACTTTTTATAATGTATTTTTCATATAAGGATCATACAATATCACTTTATATGCTAAAATTAATGTGAAAATATATGTAGGTGGTGATTAAAATTATTAGATTGGGGAGCCCTATAATATAAGTTTAGTGATTAATAGTACAATGTTTATTAGGCCTATTAAGTAAGGAGTGTGTTAAATTTACAAAAATTTCCTTCATTTCATTACATGGTTTTTATTACAGCTGTTTAGAAAAACTTTAGAGTATTTTATATCTCGCATTTTACCTGAAGAAAATAGAGTACTTAACATTTTTATTAATAGAATTATAAAAAGTTTTTTCTATTATTTCCTACATGGCCTATTTGGTTTTAACTTTAAGAATTTGAATAGATCAAATATTCTATTTGGAAATTAATTATTTTCCTAGTATGTATTCTTATTATATATCTAATAAACATTTTAACCCTGTATATGCCCAACATAACTCAAAAGACAAATTTTCCAAGCAAAATAGTTTTTTACTTTGGTACAAGAAAACACTATAATCTTAAAACATTCACACTAAATGATGAAATAAACTGTACAGTTAAGCCCATAAGCCAATGTACTATTCACATGCTATAACATTGTACATCTGGGATGAATTACATTTTCTCACCCTCTTGAGACTGTACAGGATATTTACTCTGTGAAACCCAATTTTCTAAACTATGTTAAAGCGCGTAACCATTCAAGACCCTCAATAATTCCAATAGCTCAACAAAAAAGAACACACGATACTTGCACTTTCCTAATATACGGGAGCCTACGATTGAATTTTAACAGCATAGGTCTACGTTTCGTTAATTACCTCACGACCAATTACAGATATATTACTACGTACGTTTACGGCACGTTCCAAATACCTGTCAAGCTGTGATGTTTCAAATTAAAAAGGTTCGAATATTTTGCATCGAAAACATGTACCACGAGGAGTACATGATATTTTAGTGTGTATCCTTAAGTAAATGTTTCTATCAAAAAGTATCAAATACACATTCACTTAAAGAAGTTGATAATCGATTTCACAAAGTATGAATGAGCCACACAACGTGTCACGTTTAGATTCACTGGGGCTGCATGCAAAATGGTATGTCTATAGCTACTTTTATTACTACCATCTCATGTTGAAGTATCATATGATTCAAGTCAGTTTGTTTATAGGTTTATGTGTTGTGTGGTTGCAATTAGAGCTATCGAAAAGAATAATGTAAAAATGTTTAGTAACGATCAGTGAATCACACAGAGAGACATTCATCATCTTCAAAATTGAAGTTGCTTATATAGAAATGAAGATCATTCAAACTTTCAAATCTTTGGGTGTATTCGTTTTTGAAATCATATCCACATTTAACTGGTTTATTATTCACTTTCGAAAAGAAGGAAAGAAACCTCTTGTTGGACATAGCCCTAAAGCGACCTTCACGTTTTCCACAGGAGTGACAAGATGGCTAAGCATGGTAGTAGGGGTCGTCTCCCGTTATGATCGCAGAGGATGAATACAGGGCCCACTATATATCAAACGTTATATTGGAAGATGGGGAGACCAGCTCTCATACTTATCTAGGCTAAATGGACAGGATAGTTTTAAATCTATCCCAGGATAGCAGCCGACTAACACTTAATTAACCTTGCCAACTCCAACAACTTGGGGTTAGTAATCCTTCGCCGTATACTATTTCTACTAATTCACCATTCAACCCCCCCATATAACGATATTTTCGGTTATTGATGTGCCAGTAATGCACATATATAGGGTTGATCAAATATATTTAATATTTAAGATCTTGCTGTACCCAGTGAAGGTTCAACTTAAAAGTATAAACTTGCCAGACGTGAATTTTTGTTTCTCCTGGGGCATTTCACTGTTGGAGTTTGGTCGATCGTAGACAAATGTTTAGATACAAATTTGTAGACAATGCAAAATGAACTGCTGCTACTCCGTATGAAATTAAACTTAACACGTTTATAAACATTCATACACTTTAATGTTATCTGTGTGTAGTTTTATAATAAGTACTGAATAAATTATTTATATAAAATAGCGCTTGACTGAAAACAAAGTTTTTGTGAAGGGCAATTACAACATGCAAATTTGAGTTGGGTAGTTAACTATCTGTCTTTCTGTTCAGTATAAGTGATGATTCAATTGGACAGTTCCATAAATTAAAACTTTTTAATTAAAAGTAAATTGAAGTGAACAACTGGTAGGCGTTGGAGAGCTAACAAATGAATTTCTCACGACGACTGTGAGGCGATTTTGTCAGCGGAAGCTCTACGCTGTCCGATGACAACGTGTTTACTGTAAAGGCTTACATGTGAGTCCTCTCTCTCGTATTGAGCCTTCCATTGTTTTCCCTTGGATAGGAAATCATTTATTACCTTACAAACGCACTAATATAGGATTCTGTCACCGGAAGCTCTTCGCAGTCCGATGACATATTGTTTGCTGTAGAGGCTTACATGTGAGTCCTCTCTCTCGTATTGAGCCTTCCATTGTTTTTCCTTTGGATAGGAAATCATTTATTACCTTACAAGCGCACTAATATAGGATTCTGTCACCGGAAGCTCTTCGCAGTCCGATGACATATTGTTTACTGTAGAGGCTTACATATGAGTCCTCTCTCTCGTATTGAGCCTTCCATTGTTTTCTCCTGGACAGGAAATAATTTATTACCTTACCAACGCACTAATATAGGATTCTGTCAGCAGAAACTCTACGCAGTCCGATGACAACTTGTTTACTGTAGAGGCTTACATGTGAGTCCTCTCTCTCGTATTGAGCCTTCCATTGTTTTCTCCTGGACAGGAAATCATTTATTACCTTACCAACGCACTAATATAGGATTCTGTCAGCAGAAACTCTACGCAGTCCGATGACAACTTGTTTACTGTAGAGGCTTACATGTGAGTCCTCTCTCTCGTATTGAGCCTTCCATTGTTTTCTCCTGGACAGGAAATAATTTATTACCTTACCAACGCACTAATATAGGATTCTGTCAGCAGAAACTCTACGCAGTCCGATGACAACTTGTTTACTGTAGAGGCTTACATGTGAGTCCTCTCTCTCGTATTGAGCCTTCCATTGTTTTTCCTTTGGATAGGAAATCATTTATTACCTTACAAGCGCACTAATATAGGATTCTGTCACCGGAAGCTCTTCGCAGTCCGATGACATATTGTTTACTGTAGAGGCTTACATATGAGTCCTCTCTCTCGTATTGAGCCTTCCATTGTTTTCTCCTGGACAGGAAATAATTTATTACCTTACCAACGCACTAATATAGGATTCTGTGAGCAGAAACTCTACGCAGTCCGATGACAACTTGTTTACTGTAGAGGCTTACATGTGAGTCCTCTCTCTCGTATTGAGCCTTCCATTGTTTTCTCTTGGACAGGAAATCATTTATTACCTTAGCAACGCATTAATATAGGATTCTGTCAGCAGCTCTACGCAGTCCTATGACATATTGTTTACTGTAGAGGCTTGCATGTGAGTCTCTCTCTCGTATTGAGCCTTCCATTGTTTTCTCTTGGACAGGAAATCATTTATTACCTTACCAACGCACTAATATAGGATTTTGTCAGCGGAAGCTCTACGCAGTCCGATGACAACTTGTTTACTGTAGAGGCTTACATGTGAATTCTCTCTCTCGTATTGAGCTTTCCATTGTTTTCTCATGTCAGGAAATAATTTATTACCTTACCAACGCACTACTATGTTATACGAGTATTACTATTCCAAAGTCAAAAGATACGTAGTTCACTTATAACTAATACATGAATTCATTACATTAGCTGCGAAACAATATTGCCTTGAAAGTATTAGCTGATGTTGCCATAAATCACATTTTTTTTATAATGCATTGCTATGAAAACACATAAACGTCCAAAATTTTAATTGTATATTAGTATGCATAATAATTACGTCACAATTAAAAACCACTTTTTCAAATATGTGAAGTTTAATAAAAAAGATATATTTATGTTATTTTTGTATTCAAACATTAAATAGGTTTCTGCATAATCTAGCGTGAGAATATAAATAAATATATTACTTTCTGTACTGTGCATTGTTAAGTTACGTATCAAGGTCCGACACAAAACATAATCGATATATGCAAGTACAGTTAATGAATATGCATGAAAGTACTTTTTTGGATAAATCAATTAATTGGGTAGCATACAAAATTTAAATAAATTTGACATTTAAATACAAATTAAAATAACTTTGCTTCAAATTAAGCTATCGGTATTTACTAAAAATAATAAACCATGTAGTTATGTAAGCAGTTGCATAGATTACTTATATTATTATCTTATTTTTAGTAAAGCCTATCTATAACTAGTGGGCTGGAAACATTTCATTTCTATCTGTCTGTATATCTATGTGCCTGTTTAACACAATATTAAAAAAAATATAATTGTAAAGGAAGTTTAATTTCTATTTTAGGAACACTAAGTTCGATGATTGTGTATTTCTCCATGACATTAGGCTGAGCATCGGAGAATATTTTCACATCGGTCTTATGGGTAACCATAAAGGCAATAAAAAAATAGCATAATAAATAAATTTATTAACAAATTCACAAACCCATAATAGATTAAATAATTTGAGATATTAATACATGTAGCCAAATTATCCTAACACATAATATCAATTACGTATTTAAACAGTAATGTGAAAGCAAATTTAATTTAAAAGATTTTGAATGTATCATATTGTAGATATTTTTTTCTTTTTTGCGAGATACAGTTTATCGGGAGACTTTAAATGTTGCAGGAATATTTCTTTCTAATTGACGAAGTTTTTCGATAGAATTCATAATGTTGCATTGCCAAATATGTTTATATTGGACTTTTGGGTAACTATGATAGAAACAGGAAAAAATTGAAAAATAAACAAGTTGATTACAACAATGTGAGATTTGAACATGTTAAATGTAAAAGTGTGTAGATTATTTATAATAAAATAAAACAACATTAAATAGTTATTAGCTATAATATATCCTACCTGGTATATAATAGGATTTTGGTAGTTAAAAGTAGAGTCAACATTCAAAGTTTCAGTGACCAGAATGTTGAGAGTTTCGAGTGATTAAAGCGTATGAAGTGTTGGTTTAGGATAAGTACACTAATAACGCCACCACTCTCTCAAACTATTCCCGAATTAGAAGGGCGTCATTCAGTGAATGAATAGACGACAGTTTCGTGTGAATACAGCGTATAATAAGTGAGGGAGGATAACTAGTATACTAATATTGCCGTCGCTTGTTTAACCAAGTAAAACATTTTCTCGTTAAGAATACTATATTTTAATGAAAAGAAAACATTTTTTAAGACTACAGCGTATGAAAAGTGAGTGAGTATAAGTGCAGCAATATTACCTCAGCTTATTTAACCAAGTCAGACGGTTTTTTACTAAGAACACTATTATTATTAGAATGAATAGGCAACAGTTTTGTGTCATAACAGCGTATGATAAGTAAGGGAGGATAGGTGAACTAATATTTTCTCTGCTTGCTTAACCAAGAAAAACTGGTTTCTTTTAAAAACGTTTAAATATACTCTGTGAAGATATTTTATTAGCAATGCTAAAAAGACCTGGTTTTCACGCAGACGCGTACTTAATGATGCTAGGTACTGAAACGAAAGCGTCTACGCTAGTGACAATGTAGGTACGAATGTGACATAATCTACAGAGCTCCTGTTTACAGTATAACATAATTGTATTGTAATATAAAGCTTATATGTATTATTGTAAAAAGTACATTGTCTCTAAAGGGCGAAAGTCACTAATCATATCCAACTTTAAATCTTGCCTCTTGCCACATACACATATTCGTATAAGGATTTATAATATACAGATAACATACATGCAGTATTACGTGTATTTAAAATATATTTATTAGTAATAGTTTTATTGTATGACAAGTGATCTAGACTGTAGGTCTTCATTAAGTTGGCGAAAATGGATAAAATATTGGTAGTTAACAGATAGACAAGAAAGTGAGTTAAAAGAAACCTGTTAAAACTCATACATTAAATCAGTGTTCCAGCTAGTAAAACGTCCTTTAACATTTAGCTTGTTATAACAATAGCATTGCATGTGAGCTAAAATATTTTTTATTTTATAAAGAAACTAACATGATACATTAAATAAATTATTTCATTGATAATTAATTACTTAACACACTCATATGATAAAAAAAGTGTCCTAGTAGTTACGCATTTTCGCGATTCAAACACATTCAAGTTTACAAAATGGCTTTATTAGATTAATATTAAATAACATAAATAATTTTTTTAAGTAATTAGGCCTAAAATGAAAATATTTATGAATTATAAATTGTTATGATTTATTTTTATTTATTCATTTAGTGTTATAATTATAACATAATTTATTGTTATAATTCCTGTGTTATTATAACAAAACTACAATTATCTTTATGCCCTGAAATAAATGAAAATTTAATACAGTTAAGTAAATTGAAATGTTACGTGCAGCAGTGATTACACATTTAATATCAAACAGGGAATTGGTTTCATTCTGAATAAAAGGCAACCAGAAGGCTGAAGATTCTGAAAATATCATTTGCTCACACAGCAGTGTCAGCACGTTGGCTTTTAAGCTTACCAATACAGCCTTATTACTTTATTTTGCCGCGACTCTTCTGAATAGTTGTATATCTACGCAATATTACGTAGCCTATTAATTTGTCATTGCTAAACATATTCCGTAATTCTCACATATTTTAATACACAGCGTACGTGACAAAATGATAATACGTTTGTGACTTTAATTAAAAGTAAAAATTAATGTTCCAAAAGATAGAAATCTTTAAGTTTAGTGTAAATATACAATAAGCTGAGAATAGATTGTAAAATTGGTTAAACATATTCCGAGTGAATAAACAAAATACAAATTATTTATTAGAACAACAAGTTAAAACAATTTACTTGCCACTATTTATAATATACAGCTGTTCAAATTACTTTAAGATTGAGCTAGCGTTTTTAAATGAATCGTGAATTGTAAAAACCCCATAAGTAACAAAAAGTAAACTTTCGGTAAAGTACAAAAAACCATGTAAATAGTTTATTAAGTTTTTAATACTATTGCATTTTTGTGTGTGTTTAGTACATGCAAAAAGACATATTTATCACATATTTTTTTTAAAATTTAACACTAAAAGCATCTCTGTAATTATATAATTAACTATGTTGCACTTATGGGGTTTTTCCAACAAATCACTATTTAACATATTGTTTATGCTGAATTGGTGGGTTAAATAACATTTTACTGTAATTTATGTTGAAAGTTTTTTTTTACTAATTACTATGTTACATAAGATACTTGATATAGTCTTTAATCATATTTTTTACAGAATATTTTTTTCAATTTTCATTCTGCATCATTATAATCTCTTTATGTTTATGGGCATTCGGTCTTTGTAGGCCGCTATGGATGGGATAATAATATCTTGAGAAGAACTTCTAACGGGTAGACGTAGACTATGGTGAAAACTTCATGAGGAATAACTCGCCCAATAAATTTATTACACAGTACATATTGTCAGAAAAGAGATACAGAATTTTAGTATTTCCTCTTAATTCATTTTGAATGTAGTCATGAATGAAGGAAGTCACTTTATTTGGCCCTTTATGACATGTGCCTTCGTGATAATCATATAGTTTAGAGCCGTTGTCTTTTAAGTTGGTCACACAAAAAACATTTACTGTTGACTGTCTAAGATAAAATACATCCTGAAATGGTATGTCAGGCAGTTGAACACACATCATTTAGTCGAAACAAAGTCCAGCAACTGTGTTACTTGCAATCTGGTCCAACAGTGGCTTTCGGCACAAGGTTTCCTTTCTTTGTTGTGTACTATTCACCTTTCAACCTTTTATGTTTAATAACATTTCTTTGATATTTATAATTATTTCTTATGCCTCGTTTTCTTTTCAACACTTCATTAGTGTTCATTTCACTATCTATCGAATCACTCATATTGCTTATTCTTCATAGAAAATAGCCAGAGGATAGGTTAACAACACATAACAACACATCAACAACAGTGTTTCTTCACAAACATAAAAGCAATACGTTAAAACAGCTGATTTTTCAGGACCACCAACTGCTTTGTTGTAAAAACAACATAAGTAGTGTTACTTGTGTGGTTTTTCCAACAAATACATAATACAAGGCCATTTTTCAATGTGTTGTGGGTATGTCAGATGTGTTGTTTTTACACTAAAACTTGCATCTGCATTCATTCTATCCAAATATGTAAAAAACCACTATTTTGACCAAAATGTCAGTTATGGGGTTTTTACAATTCACTATTCAAATTATACTATAAATGCATAGTAAAAACAGTAATTTGTGGATGCTTTAATCTAAATATTGCATTAAATTTTTGCATGTACTATTTATATTTTATAAATACTTACAAAGGATTGTATATAGGATTGTGAATTCCAAAGTATTGGTCCAAGTAAAACGTGATTAGGATTATTGCAACTCTGCCTAATAGAACACATGTAAAAATGGTTTTATTAGGCGCCAGATAATGGCAGTTCCTTTACTATTTGTATACCATTACCTTATAAATGTTATGAACAACCGAGATAACTTTGAGCTCACGAATGCTAATACCAGTATTGTGCAAGAAATAGGCTACATCTCATTACTACCTTTATTATGGGATGATGTTATAAGTGAATCATGTTTATCTGTAGCTTTAGAGTTACTGAGTTACAAGACTAATACACCAGTTAAAAATAACACCCACTCTTACAAAACCACGAATAGAAATAAAAAAACTCACGCCTTGGATAACTGAAGACTTGTGTAAACGTATTAAAAACAGAAGAAAAATAAAATATATAACTTATTGAAAGCGAATCCTCATGACGGAAGAATGAAATTATATTACTGACGATACAGAAATAGCTTAAGTGCTGATTTAAGAACTAGGAAAGAGGAATATTACATGATTCAGTTTATAAATTGTGACGGAAACCCTAAGGCTCAGTGGAAATTAGTAAATAAACGTAATAGGCGAAAGTAAAAGCAAACCCTCAGTTAGTGAGTTGGTTGTTAATGATGAAAAAGTTACTGATAAAACAACAAATTGCAACAGAGTTTAATAGGTTTTTTTCTTAGTATTGCAGATAAGTTGAGAAGTACTATCATCTATACAAAGGTAATTAACAACTCTCATTACAATCACGCATTTCCCCTAGAAAGTTCACCTAGGACAATATTTTTGAGACCAACAGATCAGGATGAAGTTATCAAGCTTATTAAAGGACTGAAAAAACAATAAGTCTTCTGGTTCAGATAATATTAGCGGTTATTTGTTAAAAAATGGACATAATTAAATAACGCCAATCTTAACTTATCTTTTTAATAGAAGCATTCAAGAAGGATTTTTTTCCCCAATGCCTTAAAATAGCAACAGTTATTCCAATATTTAAACATGGCGACAGAATGAAAACTAACTGCTACAGGCCAATTTCTTTGTTGTCTTCGTTCGCAAAAATATTAGAAAAAATAATGGAAAAAAGATTAATAGATATTTTCAAGTCTACAAACTTTTTAAGTGAAAATCAGTATGGGTTTAGGCAGGGCCTAAGTAAAGAAGATGCCTTAATTGATTTCATGGATAATATATACAACTCTGTTAACAGTGAAAATAAATGTGCTGCCTTATTTGTTCACATAACAAAAGCATTTGATACAGTTGATCATGGTATACTTTTAAATAAATTATGGTTGGCAGGAGTACGGGGTCATGCTTATGAATGGTTAGTAAGCTACCTAAAAGA
Organism: Homalodisca vitripennis; assembly: GCF_021130785.1. Lineage (NCBI taxonomy): Eukaryota > Metazoa > Arthropoda > Insecta > Hemiptera > Cicadellidae > Homalodisca > Homalodisca vitripennis. The sequence goes on along the minus strand of NW_025780445.1, from coordinate 55,097 downwards.
TAGAGAACAATATGTGAAAATTGATGGAAAATTTAGTGAGTGTGACATTATTAGATATGGAGTGCCCCAAGGTTCAGTTCTTGGCCCAGTCTTGTTTTTTAGTATATATTAATGAACTGTGCAAAGGCAGGTTGCATGGCCGATAGACAGCGTTTGCTGATGACACAGCGTTGTCGTACACTAATCCAGATCTACTAGTAATTCGCAACTTAATGCAGGAAGATTTAAATTATTTGCGTTTTTGGTTTGATAAGAATTTTATGATATTAAGTGAAAAAACAAAATACATTTTTTTTATACAAAAAGCAAACAAAATTTTGAAAATCCACTATGTTATCATGACTTAGAATGTAAAAATAATAGCAACTGTAATTGCTTAAAGCTTGAATCGATGACTCAAATGAAATACTTAGGTTTAATAATAGACTCAAATCTTTCTTGGAAGAGCCATGTAAACAAATTAAAGAGAGAGCTGGTGAGAACTGCTAGGAGTTTTTACTTGTTAAGGAAAATTTGTCAAAAAAAGTCCTAAATAACATGTATCATGGCTTAGTTGGATCTCGATTAAGATATGGACTGGCATGCTGGGGAGGCACTTACGTCAGCACATTATATCCTATCATAATCCTCCAAAAGTCCTTCCTCAGAATAATAACCAATTCCCGTTTTACTGATCATTCCTGGCCATTATTTATGGATTTAAAAATTCTTCCCTTTCGTAATTTGTATATTTATAAAGTTCTAAAAATTTTTTTTATCAGAAGTTTAAAAAATTTTGACGAACGGAATTTACCTTATATATTAAGAAACAATCCTGTTTTTGTTCCTAAATCAAATCTAACTATGGTTCAACAATTTGTTTCGTTGAATGCACCGAGGATATTCAATTTAATTTCTAAATATATTGATAAAAATGTCCCCTTAAACGTATATCTTAAAAATTTTAAATCGTCCCTTTTAAGTTTATCAGATTGTGAAAGCTTTCTCAGGGTAATTTCTTAAGAGAAGTGTCCATGTCATAAATTGGCATAGAGTACTCTAGGAACTACTAGGCTGTTAGTTTGTAAGCACTTTATCTATTTTAAAATGGAATTATTACTTTTAATAATATATTTATAATTCACCTACTTGTTTTGCGAAGTTTTTTAATATAGTATTTTTATTAGTTTTGAAACTGTGTAACAAACTTGTATATCTGAAGTTATGTGCTTTTTAGTAATGCAGCACAGCCATCCTCCAAGTCGTTTTTGTTAGTAATAGGGGTGGCTACCCCTAACAGGCTTGCCTAGGGGGTATGTATACTATTTCACAGCTTTTTAGATACCTAGAAAAGTATTTATAATTCAAGAAAAACTGCATAAATTAATCAACCAAATTTTCTCTTTACGTTAATGTCTATTTCAGTTATTTTTTATTTTAAGAAATGTATATTATGTCCTATATGTGTATCATATTCTATATGTGTATCATATTCTATATATGTGTCATATACTATATGTATATCATATGTGTGTAAATGAAAACTGTTTACCAAAGTTGTGGAATAAAGATTTTTTGAAATTGAATTGAATTGAATTATACTGGCTAAAACATACAGAATTCCCTGTCATTAAATTAACTTACACAAAACACTGGGCTACTACCGAAATATATATTAAAAACACATAACGAGTCATTTGCTCATTAAAAGGAACCATATTATAATGTTAGTGAGTATATGGAATATGAATCCATATGGAATCAATGAACATATTTTAGGATCTAGGATTCTTAATGTTTATATGCTGCTCTATTCTTACTGTACATTTTCATGATAAATGCGTTAAAAAGTTAGTGTATAATGCACTTGTTATTTGTATGTATTAGTCTCTCTATATTACCCGTCATGTGTATTGGGACTTATCTATTATATTTTGTAAAATATATTTATTGTCACTTCCAAATTGTTTTTGTAATTTTTTATGTAAAAGTTATTATAAATAAATAATTAACATATTGAATGCCTTTATTTGTTAAGCATTCCTAAGTACATATTGTTTTTCAACTGTTGCGTCAAGTGGTATATGTGTAAGAAATAGGTGAAAAGCTGAATATAAGAGTCAAGTTCAACTCTGACACTTATCCATCACCACTTAAATAATATAATATACTACCTTATGTACCTACTTGCGTTAAATTATATAGGACTTATTGCGTTAGAAGTTTTATAGGGACTCTATCATAAAAACATCATAATTACTTTTCCTTCCAAGTTGTGCAAGGATTTGATTTTGAAAATGAATTCTGCGGTTACAGGTAGTTACAAAATATTATTGTTTTTACAAAAACACCCGTATTTAAATAACATTGTTTTGGCAAAATCATGACTTCATCGATGTTCAAGTTATAGACAAATCTTAAACTAAAAGTCACAAATATCCCAAATATATATATATATATATATATATATATATATATATATTTAAACATATATATAGTAAACATGTCACAGAAATTAATGTGATTCTGAATTGAGTCAGCTAATCAGAACAGCTGAATAAAAATAAGTTTAATATATATATAATTTGAGACTTGGTCCTGGAAACCAAGGTTGATTTAGTATTCGTAAATATTTAATTTTAAATTAAATGTATCTTCAAACACACATAACTCTCGCTGCAACTCGGTGAAACTTATATATGTACCGTAACAATGAGCTTTAACTTAGGAGTTAGTCGCTTACATTTTTATACTATTATAATTGTATAAACTATGGACTTAAAACTATGTGTATACAAGTTATATTATTATCAGAAGAGCTAGCGTCAAACTAGTTTATGTGTATTTGTAATAATAATGGTGGAGTGCCTCTCACTATGAATACAACCAATACATACACATCTGAAGCTTGAACTATAATAAAAAATAATAAGCAATATTTTGTCAATAAAGAATTTCTAAATTCTATATTTCCTAAAATAAGTAAAATAAATAAATATTTTCAATAATGTTATGAAATTTTACAATTTATTATTAACTTTCATTAATGCTTGGAGAAGATTAAACAATTTATTGGATAAAAAATTTATAATTAAAATTCTCTCTGAACATTTTGCGTCTACACATTTTAGGTATACGATAATAACAGTAATGACCGCAGGCTGCAGCTGGCACTGAATTATTGGTAAAAGTTATTCTTAAAACAAAATGAATTCGAAACTACAACTACAAAGAATTTCACAAAAACTTCTTCCTTTAATGTTTTATATGTTTTCAAGTTATTTAGTTACGACAATACTTGTTGGAAAGTTTCTCTAAACTCGCTGTGGTTAGCTTATTCCATTTATTGTAACTTTTATTGGTTTACAAAATAAAATATTATTTTATCACCTTTACGTAGTAGATGTTTTTCTAAGAGTATATGTTTTATTCATTTTTAAAGTAAGTGGATTTGTATTATGTAACTAATGGAAAATTTAATGCATGTGCTTATTACCATATAGTTTTTTACGTGTTTTTATCCGTGTAAGGCCTATCATGGCCATGAAAAAAGCAACATATCCTACACATGTACTCTAGTGATTCAGACCACCCGTCTCAGACATCTAGTGGTGAAATGGGACAGCCCAAAGAATGAAAACATTTATGTGGTTACTTTTTATTATAAAGCCATGTATATTTATTTAAAAACCGTCTCATTCAAATTTTAAAACAAAAATTTGCATGAATCCAGGCGGAGTATTACTTTAGGGAAATTAAGTAATAGGGAATGTCGGGTGATGAATATTAAAGGTGAAACAAAAGTTCTATTTTGCAAATTATGTGTGAATAAACTATCGATTTGATGCTTTTTTACACTTGAAGTATCCATGTATCTAACCATTATCTAAACGTTTTTCTTTGCAAACGTATTGAGAAACATAAAATAATTTTGTCAAACGTAAAACTCTGTTTTCATCGTTCCAGTTTCTCAAATTATGAACATATTTTCATGATTCCTTGAATGTTCCTCAAAATGGAATAGTGAAATCTAAAACATATCTAAGTAAATAAAGGTTATATAGAGTGGGTTCTCAGAAGTGTTCAGTAACTTTAAATTTATATATAAGAACATTCCGCTACAACCTACCGCAACCCGGCATTTCATCATTCACTCTGATATCAATGATAATTTTACTCTGCAACAGCAGTAACAAAGCAAACAAATATCGGCGATGTTAACTATGTAACGAGAGTAGTCTTCGACATTCAATTCGATAATACTTTGTAACGCTGTGAATAAGTCTTTTAATATCAATGGTTACGTTCTTAATCACGAAATATCTTTTTGTAATCTATTATGAGATGAATCGTAACAATTTATTTATGGTTATTTTCGGAAATTATTTTACAGTGATAAAAATTAAGTATAAATTTAGAAATTTATACCTTCTATGATTTTGGCACATTAACCCTGAATGAACTCATTAATTAAGTACAGCGTCATTAAATATCAATTCGATTAGGCATGCACTGCATTATGAGACAGCATATTATTGTGCAGTTTATGCGTGTTAGAAATGAAAGAGAGTGAGAGGTAAAGTGATTTTTAAGTTAAAGTAGCAATAGCCCAGTGTTCATATATCTAGACAGAACCATTAGTTTCTTTTTTATTGAATTTAACTTAAAAGTTCCTTTCTCCAACTTATCTGTTCAAGCTTTGAATATTTGAGAAGTCTTGGCTCTCAGTCAGACGTTTACTTCTGAATACCCTTCAACCGAGTCATTGACGAAAAGGGTTTTGAGCTTTTTTTTAATGTATCAACTTGTTTCAACAGCATTTATAAATTAAGTTCTTTTTTCAAATTGTTTACATTTATTTTCTTTGAATTGCTCTTTATATAAGACTATAATTTATTTATAACATTAACAAGAAAATTGTAGTAGTGGTCTGGTATAAGTCAAATCAATGCGATAAGCAACATTCCAAAAAGGTTTCCTGACAACCCACATTTTTAGAACCTAAATTTTAAAATGTCAGAGACAAATCTTTACGGTTTACGTGGTGGTTTTTTTTGGCATTTTCGAAACCCAACTACAAGTATTTGCTTTACATACAGAGAACGAATTCGTTTTCCGTTAAACTCTTTAAACAAAAACATTTTGGAATATGCTAGTACAGTACTTAGTGACCTAGGATTTGCTCTTCTTTGTGCCAAAAATAAGTGCTAGTATAAAGAATTTCAATTGATTATACTTAAAAAAATAAATCACATTAAAATACAACTCATAGATTTGTTGAATACCAGGTAGTAAGTTGGGTAATCCGTACCATATCACGTAAAATCACGTAGTAGACATAAGAAAACAACAGAAGGGTTCTTAAAATAACATCAAAATAGCTTATGACTTTTTTGTAGAGCACCTTCTGCAAATTTTCAAATATCAAACTGGTTTTATGAACGAATGTGGATACCAAAACCTTCAGTGTGATATAAAAGTGTGACTGCTATTTCAAGTGTTTCGTATTTCGAAAAAGATATAAAGTGGTTTGATAATGTAAACAGAGACCAAGCTCCGCCAAACTGTGGCAAGATCGTGGTCTGCATGCAAAGCAATTTTAAATCGTCAGAGTGCAAGGTATGTGCAACCAGTCCAATCCCTTTCGTAAAATATAAACGCTTCCTCTCATTAGGGAATATTTTTGTTTTAGACTCAAAAGAATGTGCTTTAGCAACTATTACGTTAAAACCAATATTGCATCACACTAACTATCACTTAGTAGTCTTCGCTAATGTTGCATGTACAATTTAAAGCCTATAGCACATTCCTTTCTCGAAATATCCTGTATTAGGATAGAAATACACTATACGGAAATTTGTTTACAACCCTCCCTAAACAAAAATTTTCTTGGCTGTGTTTAAATAACAAAATATGTGCTTAGGTAGAGATGCGCTGGTGAGATATTGTCGGCAACTTTTAATATTAACTTACAATCTATAATTTTTCCTCCTTACTGAATAGTAATATAAATGAATTAATATATCATATGTTAAAATTTTAAAAGTTTACTGAGCTTGTTTTCAAATGTATGCTTGTTTCTAATTTCTAATTGCCGTCATAGTGACTAATAAGACTAAATTAAAAATATTTGCTATCGCTTAGCCAAACCTTATGGAGGACCAAAATTTAATTTTTCCAATCCCAAGAGAGATTGGCTTCGTTATCTCTCAGCGTACTTCTTAATTACGTAACAATAAGTTCAATTGTTACAAACGAGATATAATATGGTTTGGTAATGTAAACAGATACCACGCTGCTCCAAACTATGGCGAGGTTGAACTCTGCATACAGAGCAACCATAACATTGTGGTTGGCTGCAACGGTCATCTGTGTGCCAGCGTTGTGCAACCATTGTAGCCTTTCTCGTAACATATTAAACGTTCCTCAGATAAATGAATATTAACATAGTGATTTTGTAACTTATTCTTAAAATCTCAATATTATTGTGCTTTAATCTTAATAAGCTCTCATTACTACCTCTCATGATAGTTTCAAGCTCCATTAAATAAATATATATGTCAGACACCACGGCACGATCTACTTGTGCTATACGAAGGAATATTATCCGTATAAAGAACGCATTAAGTGATTGCAACTTTGTATTCGACGTACGAATTACCGCATTACCATATAAATTGCAGTGAACCTTGCTGCGAAAGGAAGCCATTACAATATAAGCTTGGATTGATAGCTGTAACAGAGCCCCCAGCTTCTGTAGATAGTAGAGGTACTATGTTGCTACTATTGTCAACGTTCTAAGTAAAGTTATCCTTTACCACTATTATAGTTTGTTGAATCTCTCGTCTCAGACTTTATATATGCCCGGAACTACTTATATAAATACCGCAGAAGTAATTTCACAATAATTTTGAAACAAATATTACAAATTATAATATAATGGAAAGTTAAAATACAGTTAAGAGAAATGAATGGATAGTATAAAGTTAATTAAAACAAAAAGAAAGATTTAAACGTTAATTATTATGCTAATCTTCGGAAACAATAATTATTTTAAAACTTAGATTTGGGCAGCTTTCGCTGTGGAAATACTTTGTAATTGTTGTAAACATATGATTTTATACGAATTTTTGCTAAAAGTGTTTCCTATATGTTATTGTCTTTCAATCTTGAATATCTTATTTTTGTTTATTTTTAACATTTCTAATTTTACAGTTATCATGTAATTATAGAAAATGCGTTGCCTCTTATATAAAATTATGTATATGTATAAATATATATATATATATATATATATATATATAACACACATATATATATATATATATATGTTTTATTTTTATTTATATATATATATATACATCACACTCAGGCTAATCTCATTAGATGTATTATATTTGTTTAAAAATTAAATCCAGAAACTTTCTATTAAATATATAAATAATATTGCAGAAGAACAAATCAAGTTATTAATAATGGTCTTGAATAAGACAAGTGATGATTTAACGTAGATAAGATATAGTCTGTTATAGATTACATATCATATGAAACTGTATATAATCATTCAAATTATATAATCTTTGTAATTGTTCAATATCAACGTACGCTGCACCAACAAGTCGCATGCAAAATTTCAGTCTTGATTTATTTAATTCTTCAGACTTAAAGTACAGAAATTTTGGCCCACAAACCCATGGCAGACAAAAGAGAAATTTTTCACGCCAACTGAATTACAATCTTCATTGATGCTCAACAAAATCCCATAGGTCCAACGATACATCTTACATTATTTTATTTACAGAATAAAAACTTCCTTTTAAATAATACTTTGGGATATCCGATATCATGCCACATAGTAAATTCTCGTTTTCGTTTTTTAAATGTTGTTTCATAGTAGTATTCAAATATTAAAAGTTTACATACCAAATGAACAAGTATTAATATAATTATTGATTATTGTCCGAGTATGTATTGGAGTTATTCGGCTGCTTGAGTTACCATATCGAGTGTAATGTGTCACTTGATTTTAATCAGTTTGCTTACAAGATTTATTTATTATGCGATTTATCGTTGCCATTATGGTTACCCATTAAACCAATCAAAATGTTAGGTAACGCTCATAAAAATCCTAATAAATGATAAACATAATCATTTAACTCGCTTAGAACCAGATTCAAGTGTAAAGGCTCTATTATAAACACGTATTATGAAAAGGATAGTTACAATATTGTTTTTTAATGTAAGCAGAGGTCATGCTCTCCCAGACTGTGTCACATACAGAACAACGTAACACCTGAATAATGTTAACTACTACATGTATTCAAACGGAGTGATCAAATTTGCATTATTGTGAACAACAGACTGTACCAATGTATAGTATGGTTTGCTGATAGAAACAAAGGTTATGCTCTCCCAGACTGTGGCATAATCGTTGTGGCGCATACAAAGCAATCGAATACTTGACTAGTCTGCAGCTACTACATTTGTTCAAATAGGTGATATTATAACTACAGAAAGCAACAGATAGAAACAATGTGTAATACGTTTGTGGAGTCCACTGTTGTTAACTGGTGTGAAAATGTAACAAAACCAGGTCCTGCATATAAAGCAATCGAATTTTGGCATAGGCTTTAAGTACCACATGTATGTGAACAAGGTCGCCAAACTCTGAACTTACCACACGTTTTAATAAAGTAATTAAAATTGTATTTTGAAGCTCCTTTACGTATTACCATTGTTTCTAAGTGAGAAGTATTAACATGATATACATTATATATAAAGACTTTTGTTGGAACTACAGCAGTTTAAGGAACGTACAAATAGATCCCAGCTTTACATTTCTATAAATTGTAATTTTATCATATACTAGAGTTAATTTGTATAGCAAAAGGAATGCAATTGAACACGGTATTGAGATAAAGTCGCAGAAGCTTTAGATGTCTAAAGGTGCTAATAGTCATTGCATAAAATGTACAGTTTTTCTGGTAAATAATATATTGCAAATTTTGGCCATTACAAGAAATTGTTGAAAACTATTATTTATAAAACCTCAAGTGGTTTTTTGTGATTGTGGTGAAATTATCGTTTGTATCTACCCATTATTTAGCATATAAGAATCGTTTCTCAAATTAATTACAAAGTCTACATTTCCAACCACTCCGGGTTAGAATAGACCACAGTATTCATGCTTCCTGTAAAGATAGCATACTTCTCTGTTTAAACGCGTATCCTTTCAATGTTCCATATTTTGACTAACAGGAATTGGCACGCCGAATGGCGCCTTCAGTGGGACCTTCAGACCCATCCCAAATATTCAACCATTGGTGGTCGGTACGGTGAGGTCGATAACTTTGAGAAACAATTTCTCGCAGTCCATTGGTATTTTGGGGCTTATGTGTTAAAGTTGGTGAAGTCGCCAGCTTGGCCCGTCCTAAAATTACAGACACAGCGCAGCATACGTTTTCCAATTTATCTGTACGGTCACTGCCGAGAACATCGTTGAAGCTATGCTCCAGAAAACAGGAAACCAGGAACTGAGTGGACCACTATGTCCAGTCTGTATTTCAGGCGAAAAAGGTCGACCTCGATTGGATTTAACTCTCTGATTCCACCGACGAGGCAAGTCCAGTGGCGTAACCTTACAGGCGTAGCCAGCTAAACGGTTTCGGTGCGTTTTCGGTGATAAGGGAATTTTTTGTCGGTAGTTGTAGGACAATGACCTAGCGGGAGTTCGGCACTATTTAGGGCATGAAAAGCCTCTTAGTGTCAGCAAAAAGCATTTAAACATCCTACTAAAAATATCCTCAGTGAATATAATGGTAACATCATTAACACAAAGAACTTATTGATCTACCTGCACGGTTTTTTAGAAAGGGACTAACCTATTAACTTGGATTTGATAAATGCCTATTACGTGGTTTTTGAAGTTAATGCATACTGTATACTTTTGTTATACAAGCCAATCAGATGATTTATAACCATTATTTAATAGTTAACCTCGTGTATTAAAATGATTTTTATCAGCGTGTGGTATTCGTTTTCATGTTCAATACTTGGCACTTACAACGTTGCAAAGGCGGTGAGGAGTGGTCGTTATTTATGCATCACCACCACACGTCTCTTGTTCACACTTAACTGGCACCAACACCTCCATGCTTGTATATGATAACTACCCTGCATCCATATAATGGTTTTATAGTTGGTTGTCATATCGTAAGAACAATAACGTTTCTCGCAGCTCACAAAAGTTGGGTATAAAAAACCTTAAAAAACACAGTAAATCAACTTAACTATCATACGTTAACTTTCGTGGATTCATAAAATAGACAAGTAAACTTATCAAAATAAAATTTTTTTTAAGGGTATCCCAATAACAACCAGTAAAATCAAAGTATTCAAAAAGTTATCATGTATGTACCAACGTAAAAAACTTTATTATTCTATTCTGACCTGGCCAGTGAGCAACGCAGTGCAAGTGGAAAAAGGTAAAGTTGTATTTTACATATAACAGACCCGCTAATCATGATTTTTAATGTAGAATCTTGGAGCATTGGAAATAATTTTTATTGTACTATCACTAGTATAAACGAATACAACATTTTCCAATATTATTTTATTTTATGCAAAATGAAACTTATATTGGAAAATGTTGTATTATTTTATACTAGTGATAGTACAATAAATGATTTTTAATGTTAATTTAATTTTTTGTTTTTGTATAAAATGTATATTTTTATCCATTTATTCCTGATGGTATTACTTCCTTTAGTGTACTAGTAAGGTTTTATGATACAGTTTTTTCCTAAACAAACAGTCACATTATTTATTCTATTAATATTTTCATGATATCCTGGTCTTCGTTTTATAAATTTCATGCAGATTATTTGGTTGTCTCTCTTTCCATAAACCATCTCTGAGTGAAAATATTTTGAGAATAAAACTTTACTTTTTACTTTACGAAGATCTCAAATTCTCATAATGTGCAAGGTGATTATAAAATGTCTCAACATATTTCATAATAAATCAGGAACATTGTCTGTAATACAAGAAGAGCTTCTATTTTAGCATGTTTCTGTTTGTGATACAAAATCAAGTTACTTACATCAAATTAGCTTACAGGTCAGTGCAGACGTGTTGGAATAATTTTGAAACATAAAACACATTATACGAGTATTGTTAAAATATTGTATTTGATTGTATACACATTACAAACAAATGATGTAGATTTACGATCATAAATCACCAACATTGATTTTCGATAAAACGATTTCAGCAAACGACCGTCAGAGAGGAAGTTATCGATTGATGACGGTGCAGAAATACACGGAACACAGTCGAGTCGTCTGTCAAATACAGTGAAGAGATTCCCAGAACCATTCACACACCAATTGTTCTCTCCCTTCACTCTACTGACAAAAAGGTGAACCACTTTCTTAAGGAATTACAACCCTCATATTTGGAAACTAACTATTTTTACCATTCCAATAATTTTTATCTAGAAACATTACATGGGAGGAAATAGAAAATATAAAACTATTTCTCTATTTTTAAATGCAACACAAAATTGTAAAATTTAACTATGTAGGCCTATATATGCATGTTGATGATTAAGTTGACCAACTATTTTGCTATTTACAAATGTTATACTTTACTTAGATTATGTTAAACACAAAGATCAACCTATAAAATTTGAAAGCAGTTTTGTTTTTATTGTTAGTAAATGTACGAAATTAAAAGTACTATAATTTTATCATACCCTCTTTTAAAAGAATTAATTAAACGTCCTGGTTTTTTGTTCAAAATAAAAGGTTTATAAGAAAGATTTAGTGTACTCTTATAAAGATAACATTTAAATAATCTGCCGGTAAGTAATAATATGTAATATATTGTAAAGACCCTTATTATTTGTATAATATTAAAAATTTTAAAATCTGAATAGCGTGCATAGTAACAACATCAATATTTAATATTCTTTTTCAAAAGAACTGTAAACCTTAGAAATTACAACTTTTTTAGTATGGAATGTATGCCATACTTGATATTTAATCGTGCGCTATTTGGAGAAATAATTACTTTATTTTATATACTGTAGCTCAAGAAGTAGAAGTAAACTCACACACACACACACACACACACACACACACACACAGAGAGAGAGAGAGAGAGAGAGAGAGAGAGAGAGAGAGAGAGAGAGAGAGAGGAGAGAGAGAGAGAGAGAGAGATACATCTTTTCAGTTACCTGGAAACCTCCGCTTAGGTAGCAAAGCACGTGAATGTTATAGTATTCAACAAAGACGTTACTACGTTTTTGTAGGTAATTTTTCGATACACGAATAAAAGGGAGTTGATTGAGAGTGGTATGGAAAGAATAGGACTATAAAAAATATATTCTGTGTATCTATTTTGTAATGTTTACATGGTGTTTAAGAATGTTTCTGAACTCTGAATTCTAAATATATATAGTAGCTGTTTACCAGAATTAAATTAAAAGGAAAACTCCATATATTTTATTAAATGTAGAATGTTTTTTAACTATTAATGTTTAATGTTACATCACAATGAGTGCGCAGAAGACGAATGTGATGGCTTCTACAGAGACAGGGACAGCATAAGTCCCTCATGATGGTTACTTATGTGGGAAAGGCAACTCACTTAACATCGTGGCATCAGGTATATAGCTTCTTGTTTTATTAAAAAAGGTCACAGTTCTTCTATCAAAGTTACATCACGGTTACTTTCACGTTTCGATCTCTTTTATCATACTTAATAATTGGCATTTAAGAGTACATTAACATAAGTTAAAAATTCATAAGAGGGTTTGTATTTAAGAGTATTAAATGAAATTTCTAAGAACAAGATAACGTAAATAAAGAGCTTACACGGTCGGTAGGAAATATGAAATGTATGAACGTTTCCTTGAATCGTACTCTTAGTATTCCACAGATTAATTAAAAGTATCCCAAATTGTGTCTAAGCTTGTTAATAGGATTTTACTCAAATGTAACGTTTTCTCTCGTTCGGCGGGAAAGTTGTGTTTTAAAGGATTAAATCGTGGAAAGGAAACGAGTAATTTATTACTTCAATCTAAGTTACATCTAGGAAGTTTTGAAATTACTTCACTGCTTCTGACTGATTGTATTCCTTGGGCTTATTATTATAAATTATAATGACAAATATCTTTAATAAAACGTAGCTATTTCTTTTTAAAAAACCGTTAGTGCGACTTATAACGATTATTGTATGAAATATGCTTATCACGTAAAGAATAATCCTATAAATTAAAACTGCACTTCTAGGAGCTGCTGATACCATATTTGAAATCAGCCTTTTTCTATTCTATTAGTTACAAGCTATTAACGTTTAAAATTGCATTCTGATCGTAAAATATCAGATTAAATATTCTGTAATAGTTTTGAAGATTAATTCTTACAAACTATTTTCAGCGAAACCTTGATGGTTGCCACTTATTACGTTATTTACTGATATAAGAATTTTGTAATTCTAAAATTATATACGGCATATACACTTTTAAGTATTCAATCGGATACAAATTTAAAACATTAATAGATAGTGTTTCCAAAACGTATTTATGTTCCATAAATGTATAAAATCGGAATTTAAATTATTTAACTGATGCATAATTAAGTTACCATTATTTGAAAACTAATATGAATAAAAAGTTCCATAGAAAATGTAACTAAATATTTGCAGCTAAAAAATTTGCTTTTAATATAGAATGTTGACCTGTTGCTTTTAGAATGATTAGCAAGAGGTTTTTAGCTCTCTCCTCTCCTTCAACAGTCTTCAGGTGACAGAGAATTAGTTCGTTCTTCAAACCTGGCTGCCCCGCTCCTTATAGATCCTTATAGTGTCACTTTAAGTTCTTGCCTTCCAGAAAATTTCCACGTACCTCAAAGTTTATTATAAGGCCCAGTATACGCTTTCCAACTTCTATGCATTAAACGCTTGAATTCAAGGTCAAATATTGAAATTTTCTTTAACACTTTAAAGCGAAACTTTTCAACTGAAGTAGGTAGGTTACGTTCTAAGCCTATTTTCTGGGTTAAATATTTTAGTACAAGTTTAAGCTAGTTATATATTACAATGTTTTTTGATTCGCTGAGAGATATTCAGTGTTTAAGGCCGTAAATTTTATGTAAAGTAAAGAATTGCCTTTAATACCCAATAATATTTTGTCATCCGAGTGAATGGAGAAAAAAGTTGTGTGTAAATACCCAATATATATCCAACGTTTTTGACAGGACATTCTACTGTGATCCGTGCTTTTTTCCACAGCGTCGTCAAACAATAATGTTTCTGACAAATGTTTGTTTAAATCAGTGGACCATACATTTATAAGTCTAAATTAAACTTTCTTTTATGTAATACCCACTGTTTGCATATATAAAACGCGAAGAATTTAAACCTAAATATAACGATTATATTTTTTCTTATGGGAATTGTTATTAAATTCCTGCAAAATGTGGAAATAGCTGAGAATTTGTGGCGAAGGGATTGCAACGACTGTAAAGTGTCTAAGTTGATTATGCAAAAAAATGTTTCTTTCGATATTAAAAGTGTTGCACCCTTCTGTCCGTATAAGGACACATACATTGATCCTTTCGGACCTCTTCCGTTGATTTACTACCATCACATTGTTACATCCTAATCTAATCTATTAACTACTAAGGTTGGTTTAATTATACTGTTAGGCACTGTAACTTAGGAAGACTAAATAATATTAGTATAGTTCAGTATAAACAGAAACATCTATATGTTTTTGTGCATACATAATATGATAAACTAACAAGTTTCATTTGTTGTAACATAATAGTTATTGGCTAAAAAATCTTAAATAAATATTGCGAAACTGCCACGAATGTATCAACACATACAGATTTATACATACGGTACTACTTAACGTCTAGTACACCTCACACGATTTTACTTTTAGCTGTAAAACGATATCATGATTTATTTCACACCGGTGAATTATGTAAAATACCTTGTGTCTGGAAGAGAGGCACAGTCTTTTCCATGTAACATGCGCTATTAATCCTGAGAAGGATCATTGTTGGTACCACTGCAGCAGGACGTTATAAATCACCGCCCGAGTGTCTTCAGACTGGCCACCTTATCGCGTTGCAGTAAGATAAGGCAAGAGCATACCGCATTCCAACCACCGAATGTATTACTAGACAATGCACTACATAAAAATAAATAAACTGCAAACTATTCACACCCTAGGGTAGTATGAGAAATGACTGAATGGCTAAAAATATGTTGCTAATGAATAGACGAAGAAGGGTCTAAGTATTTAATTTTCAGGAATTTGGCTCATATCACTACCAATACATGACAAGGTCCGGATGGTTTGGCATAAAACATAATGTTTCTTAACTTTTTAGCGACGTAAATATCGTAATATCTTAAAATAACTTATTTAAATTATCTTTAAATAACTCTTTAAAACAATTTTCAACTCTTTAAAACAAAAAGCTTTGCTCTTTTTCTTTTTAGATCACACATGTATTGTGTGAGGCGACGATAGTTATGCTCGTATATTGAGTTAGAATACTACAAAACGATATAAGTCGCATAATATTCACTCGTTTAATCTAGCTGGAGGCATATAAGTAAAGCGTAACTTTAAAAAAATATGATAGAGTTTAAATTACAAGCTCAGTAAAAATTAAAGTTCACACTTTCGAAATTATGTATAATTACAATGGTAATAAGCTATAAGGAGCTAAACGGTTCCAATTATATATTCTGTTGTATTTAAGGTGACAGTGAAGGTTTAAAAATGAATAACTGTAACAAGAAAAGTGGTTTCCATGTACCACTATATTTCCGATGTCTAACTGGAATGGCAAGAGAATGTGGATAACGCAGGGCCGTCCGTTAAAGGGTGAGAAAGAACTGCTCGACTGTTAGTCTTGTCAAACGTTCATGCAAAAACGATTAATTTGCAAAATAATTAGTTTCCAAGATATATAGAAAATCTTTGTTAAAAAAGCAATTTATTTATTTCAAGTAGTACGCTTATCACGCAATAATAACAATAAAATAATGTATGGTATGTAAAGTGACTTTTTATAATAGTGCTACCTAAGCAGTTACAACGTTAGGAAGTTCATATAAGTTTCAATAATTGGATGTCATGAAAATTAAAACACTTTTCCTTAAAATAATTGCTCATTTATTCTTAGAAAACAGAAGTGATATGGTTTTACTGCCCTTAGATACGCTAAGGGACATGGGAACGATCATTGGTACGATATTCTCTCACAGATAATGAGGCGAAAAATCTTAATCCCAATAATAATAAATTTCACAACCCACACTATTTTCTAAAAATAAACGTATGTGGATTCAGATATTTTCCAGCTCCTCTACAATGATCGGGGAAGAATTGAGGTATAAGAATGAGTAATGATTGTTCCTTTTAGTGTTACTACTTAAAAGTTACAACTTGTGAGTTTGATTCATAGGTATGAAATACGGGAATTAAGATGTGTTTAAACCGTCAATCACTGTCCTCAAGACAACTTTATGAACACTTCATTGATAACTTTTATCTTTGATTGCAGGATTATATATTTTGTTAAATGCAATGATTCAGGTGGGAATGTGTCGAGTGTGCACCTTATATATCAGATATACTAAGATACATGAGACTCCAGGTAAAAAAACATAATGTCTTTCAGAAACTTTTAAAGCGAACTTTTAATAAATGCAGAAACTATCAAATGTATTTAATACCAAAAAATAACGTAATTTTTAGTATCGGTTCCCTCACCAGACTTCCTGAGTCTAGAAAAATGTGACAGCATGTTTCCTTAATAGATGCCAAGTCAACGAAGGATTAGCATAATCTTTATTTAATAGAGCAAATAGCTTATGCTAAAATAATTATGGATTGAAAGACAAATTTAAGAAAGTTGAACTTAAACCGCGTTTAAAACGCACAACACTCTTAGAATAGGTCTCGTAAAAACAAAATAAATATGGCAAACAG
The DNA here is from genome assembly GCF_021130785.1 of Homalodisca vitripennis. NCBI lineage: Eukaryota > Metazoa > Arthropoda > Insecta > Hemiptera > Cicadellidae > Homalodisca > Homalodisca vitripennis. The sequence continues at coordinate 38,098 of NW_025780445.1, read as the reverse complement.
GATTCCATAAACTTTTTTCAATTATAAAATTGTATTTGCAAAATTAAATTGGCAGATCAATTATATCAAACTGCAGTCGAGATATGGCCGGTTTTGTTATCAGTTCTGAAAAATAAAAAATCCTGATTCTTTCACAATCCTTCCATTGTCAAATCAAAATTGAAATAAATAATGTTCCTTTATATTGAGCATTTCCACAAATATAAGTGAACAATAGTCTTGAAAATTACAGCTGCAAAGTTCCCGATGCCTCATTTGTCTGCACCACGTGACCACTACCTATGATAACGAATCTAAACGGATGAAGTTCACATATCAGCAATGTACCTAGCTTCCATTAGTTATATAGAGGATTCTTGCAAACATTACTAAAAAAATCAAATGACAGCTATTTTGGAAGTATGGGCTTCCAACCTGATCATCAAAGAAGGTAGGATTTCACCTCCCCCTCTCACCGACTATTACTAAACATACATATGTTATGTTATATATCATTATAATATTAAATTATTATTCATGATTACGCTATAATTAAATGTTTACACAATACATCGTTGTATTAATAAAAGAAACATCTTTTCAACTGTGAAACATATATTTATTCTCTTGCACTACCTTAACCTACCTCTATTAGGTTAATAAAAACTCAAGTTTAGTTAGTTTTATCCACTCAAAAGGCTGCTGCCTCATTAGCATTTTATTTTCATTGTGGACTATTTTTAAAATGTCTGTGTCTGTGGAAATCAGAATATATAAATATTAGCTTAATCAGTATAAGCTTCCTCTAAATTTGAATGACATTCTTAAAATACTGTTAGTTAGGATTTTAGTTAGCCTCAAAGTATTATACATACTTTCGTTTTTCTTTACATACATTCTATGTATACATAAAGAGGATATAAGGATATAATTTAAGACTCAAATGGGCTTAGCAAGTCGAAGAGAAAAATAAACTCAATGTATACACCCATCATCATACACCACTATAACCATAATTAATTATAATTGTATATTTCTGCATTCAATTTTCATTTGGGAAAGATATCTCTTGTAGATTTCCATTTTGAAAAGGCCAAATTATGTATCTATAAAATTAAATTAAATTAATTCCTACAAAAGCTGTGAGAAAACATAACGTAGTGAATGAAAAATTTTACAAAGAATGTTAAAAATATTCTTAAACCATTTGTTACAGTTATTTTTATACGAAAGAAAGAGAAAATATGTGATAAGGTCAATAAGGCTAAAGAGGAGGTAACATGAACAAAGTCTACTCCTACCCAAAGTAACTAATGTGAAAACTTTTGACCATATATATAGTTCAGAGGTATTTTTAGTTTATGAATAAACCAAGACGACGTATATTATCCAAATAGTATATTTTATAACCATCGCATTGCCAAAATAGCCCTTTGTTTGAATATATTTTAACAATATACAATATCCCTCTTATGATTCAGTCCTATGTTATCATTTGTGTTTCTAAGAAAAGGTACGTGATATCTGTGTGGCAATTAACAGGCTTCGTTGAGGTTGAATTTATTACTTATTGCTCATATTATTCTTGGGATGTCATGCGGATATAAAATCACAAAGTAAATAATTTTACTTCGGCCCGACTATGTATAAATGAAGATTCATACCAAATTTAAAGTACCGTACGCAGATCTTTTTGAGATACGATAATTAGATTAAAGTGTTGTTTTTAACTCATTTGGTTATAATCAGTTTATTTACTAAATATATTCAGAGATTTTCTCGTTGCCATAGTCGCTACCCATATTTACAATATAAAATTTTAGATAACCCTAAGCCAAAGCACTTGCAGTGCCATTCACCAAGATCGAGCATGATATTTCCATTATCAAAATTCCAGGACGTTTTCATGCAGCAGTTCAAATCTCTAGGTTAGTTAGTTCCCGACATAGCGTGCGGACAGAAAGGCTGATAGACCTACAGACAAATATAAATTTTATATTAAAAAAACTTTTCCAGCCCCTTAGTATTGTGCTTCACTAACGGTCCAGCCAATAAGGTTACGTGTGTTCATATAGTATTAAATATTTTTTTTAGATATCATCTCCGCTAATGGGTCTAATTACTTAAGTTAAAACGTTAGATTTATTATTTATTTACAACTAAAGGAACCAGTTTGATTGAAGTTTTCATAAATATAATTTGTCTATCGACAATTACCTCAATAAAACGTCTTAGTATTTCATTTGCCATTGATAAGCAGGGTATAAAGGTTTCAATCATATTTAGGAGGACAACTAACAATATCTTCATAAATGAGGTCTTTGTGAATCGAAGAAAATTTGAAAATTTATAACTACTTTTCCCAGTTTCAAAAATTAATTATATAAATATAATAAGCATTGATAGACTTCAGACTCAGTCGAGTGACTAAAAGAATTTCATTTATGTCGCTCTATTCGCCCGACATCTCGAAAACAAACTGACCTATAGAATAAGATTTGCATGAAGCTTCATTTCTAAATAAGCAACAGTGACTTCGATTATCTTGCATGTTACTCTATATATTTAGTTTTTACATTGAACTTCGGAGATAACATATTACGATGACAATAACGTAGCCGACATACTCCAACACTTGATACTTTGGTAACTAGGTGTATACTTTTATTATTGATATAACACTTAATTTGATAAACTAAATTGTGAAATTAATATGTGATAGGATTTCGCGAGATCGATTTCGTCTAAGGACTTTGAATATTGCATTAAACTTTATTTCTAGACAAAAAAAAAACAAGTATTATTATGGTACCTATGTAATAATGGAATTTGCTTGGCGTTGTTGAATCTTATTACTCAGCAGTCTAACATTATTATTTTTACCGGCAATTGGGAAAATTTTCTTTTCTGAATGATTTTGAACTGTTCATGGGTTATCTTGACAATAAAAACAGTTTTAGATCGGAAATTTGACATGCAACCTCAGCAAAGCCTCTTAGGCAACTCGTGTTATAGTGTATTCCTACATGGTTAGCATAAATAAACTATATTAAATTTTGAAGTTATTTATTAATAACGAAAGTATCCTAAATTTTTTGAACTAATAAATATTTACAAAATATTGAGATTTTGGGGTGTCAAAACATACAAAGTTCGGTAGAAACTTTGTAGAGTTCTCAGTAAATTAACTGATACTATGTGTAGTTCTGTAATTCTAAAATTTTAATACCAGTTTAACAAAATGATCTTTATATAGGGATAAAATTAATTAGACTAGAACGGTATAATACGCTTATTTTACATTTTGTAAAATTTACAACACATTAAAGTATGAACATTCTATTTATTTAATCCAACATAACTGGGATACTCTAATAAACGTTGAAGTACAAGTTTGTTTAACATATAAGGGTAAATTGCGACTAAATAAACAGCTACATACTGGGAATGTATAAAAACATTAAGATTTAAAAAAAACCAATATATGACTCACTTCAGTGACACTTCCCATAAACCTTTTTGCAAAACCATACCATGAAATTCAGCAATATTTGTCCAGTGCTATGATTTCAAAATTCCAACAATTGATATTTACTGTGCTTACTATATCGGTTTAATTCACAATCGTATTTTATTATCTTTTTTGTTCTCAAGGAATGCATATTAATAGATGTGACTAAATATTATTTTAAAACCATTAAAACATTTACTCATTTAAAATCTATTATACACTCTTTATGTGGCTTATGCTTCACTTGGGCCTCTTTCAGCTAACGGCAAATTGCATTATTCAATCTGCTACACAACCTAAGCTGCAAATAATTTTAGTTTATTTTAAGGATAAAGTTTTAAACGCAAAAATCTAGTTATTCACATTCTTACACCACAATATAAAAATTCAAAGAATAACAATTGATATCATTACCACATGATAAAAATATATGTTAAATATATATCAGAATGCTTGATAATATCTAACTTTGCAGTTGAGGTGTTTATGGATGTCTACATAGAAAACTTGCTTTAGGATCCAGCATTGTTCATCTACACAAGACGCCAAGATGGGGAGTGCTCCAAAACCAACTAAGGTGTTTAGGGAAATCACCCCATCCATCAGTGGTATCCCTTTTTGAGATTAGTTCCTTCCGAGCATTGATAGGGATACTGGATGGATTGTGGAAAATCGTTATTCCACCAAATTCGCACCAATGGCCATAACTGTTTCAAATATTCATGTTCAAGTTGTGGTTACTGTGGTGATGTTCCAGTGAGCGTAGTGGTGCTAGGAAAGTCACTTTTTAAATAATAATTTTTTGACAGTTTTAAATTAATTTTGTCTCTAAGATAGCATTTCATTGTTTTTATCGCATTTTTATGTATCTATTTTTACACTGTACACAAATTAATACAACAATTTTCTGTTTATTATTAAATTAAATATTATTTTATAGTTTCAATATACTGAAGTTAAAATATTGAAGTTTCTATTTATTTCGTTTTCATTCTAAATACATAGAAAAAGTTTTGTTACAGATCAAATAAGATAATAATCTTACTATGTTGAAAAAAAATTTAATTCAGAGCACAATAGATTCGATAATGAGAATGCAGTAAAGCGAACATAAGGCCCATCAGTGGAAATGTTTATTGGACTGGTATCTGTGAAACTTAACGTTTCACGTTGATGAACTAATCATGTGAGAATAACAGGTCGGTGGAAGAACCAATTTAAACGTGATTGCCCCTTCTTCTTTTTGTGTTATTTCATCATCCATTTGCTAAAATCATCCATTATTATTACCATCCATGTGTACGGTATAGTTCCAAAAAGGGTGTTTTCTCATTAGGATACGTATGCAAACGTTATTGTTTTATAACAAACAATTCCCTAATTTAATTGCATCATATAAACTCTATGTTAATAGATTTATATTTACCAAAATATTTAAGGTATAATAAGATCTCGAACATTTCGTATTGTTACAAAAATAGAAATTTTCATTTAAATTATGTGGACCATTTCCTACATCAATAAACATTTGACCTTGTTTCTGAATATGATCTTTAAATTATAATATAAATTACATTACGGCTAACACTTTAAATGAAACTATTAAGTTATAATATGGGAATTAACTATGTTTTCCTTCGTTCAACCTAACAAATTCATGCAGGGATAGACTGCTCCAAGTCAAACCTACCGCTATCACGTCACTGACTGTTATAGCAGAGCTAGTACACGTTTTACTTTTCATACATCAAGTAGATCCACAATTGGCTTAGATTTTATGGGCTGCCAAACGGATATAAAAGTTACTAAAAGTGTTGGTCAGAATAAAATTAACCACTTGAGTGTACTCATTGATTGTAAGAGTTACAGCAATTCGCCAGTATGGAGTGAAGTGTTACCTCTAGAAACGGTGGGTTTTGTTTAAATTTGACCTTTCAATTGTCTGATTGATATGTAGGTGCCTTAGGAGGCTATGCTGAACAAGACTAACTGACTTGCCTAAATCTCTAAAACTCCCCAAAAGGGTAGTTTTTGGGGGGCAGGGGTGGTTTTTGGAAAATTTTCAAATGTAAAGGTATGTTGAGCTATACCTCATTTTAAAGGTATTTCTTCACTGATTATTTTGATGTAAAAAGTTTGAACCTATCTTGCCGCTTATGTACAGGGTACACCAAAACGTTAAAAAATCAGGGGTTTGTGGGTAAATTTATTGCAACTACCTGCACAAATGTAGAGAGACGATATTTTTATTTAAAACTAATGATGAGACGGCTTATCGAAAAATATCATCAAATGCCAACCCTACCCTACCCCAAAATTTACACTTCTTGAAATCTTTTTTAATAATGACAGGATACTCCTTCCTTCCATGGCACTCACATCAATGATTAAATAACAACAGGTTTTCTCCTATACATTTTGTGTAATTTAAGTGTAAAACTTTTTATACATCAAAATGTTCTAATTTAATAACTGGGTAATTTTCCTGTTTCATGAGAGAACTCAGCACTTATCGTAAGACATTGTAGTTTACAGTGTTCCAATACCTTTCTAAATTTTAAAAGACTTAAAAAAGTTGAGTACAGTATTTTTTTCAATCATAAACATAAGAGACCAGTTTAATGTTGGAACTTTTTTTACTTGCACATTGCACTGACTTTTATAATAAATACATTAAGTAAAATTATTAAAAAATCTATTTTTGTACTACAGTTTTGAAACCATTGGAGATAGGGACAAACTTTAAATGTAGAAAATGTTTATTTTTTAAAGACCTTTCTAATTATGTACAACAGAACCTAGGTTGCTATTTGAGTTTTTTTTAGATTAGGGCTGTTAAGTATTTCAAAATTCTATGTATTTTTAAAATGTGTAAATTTTGGGGTAGGGTGGCATTTGATGATATTTTTCGATAAGCCGTCCTCATCATTAGTTTTAAATACAAATATCGTCTCTCTACATTTGTGCAGGTAGTTTGCAATAAATTTACCCAAAAACCCCTGATTTTTTAACGTTTTGGTGTACCCTGTACATAAGCGGCAAGATAGGTTCAAACTTTTTGCATCAAAATAATCAGTGTAGAAATACCTTTAAAATGAGGTATAACTCAACATACCTTTACATTTGAAAATTTTCCAAAAACCACCCCTACCCCCCAAAAACTACCCTTTTGGGGAGTTTTAGAGATTTAAAAATAATTTCCCCAAATTCTTTGGGGTAGAAATAGGGGGGTTTAAGTTGTTACGAATATTCTACCTCGTTTTGTTTGGCCGCTATACGTACTGTACGGGTGGTCTGCCTCACCCTGTATATAGTATGAAAACTGTGCTATCTCAGTACTTTAAATAATATAAAAATTACTAAGTAGTTACGAATTTTTTTTATTTTAATTTAATATAGTTTAAAAAAATACATTCTAGAAAAATATATATATTTCATTTAAACAAGGTGTTCAGCGATCAGAATACTATTTAGTTAGAAACTAAAAATTTACCAGAGATATATGAAATCCATTTATTAAGTTACAGAACTAAAAACCTTAAGACATTACCAAGACACATCGTTCTTGTTGTGAGTGTGTACACGTATGTGTGTGTGGTGGAGCGAGCGAGCGTGTGCGTGCGTGTGTACTTGTCAAACAGTAAAGGTACTCAGTCTAAAAGCTGAACTGGCTCGTGTGGAACAGTTTCACGTCTTCAAAGCGTTGCCTTGGTGCACTCCAGCATTCTGAATTTTCTTTGAGGAAATCCTTTCTGATTTGCGTTTAAATTTCAAATATTACATGTAGGCTCCATTCAATAGGAGCTGAGCAGTGAGTGAGTGTTTTTAATATTTTAAAGCTTTAGTTACTAAAATCCTTAAAATTCTGCAACAACACCGTTCTGGTTTTCCTATAAATTAAACTTCTACCTTCGAATTAGAAGATTAAAGTACAAAGAATTGTATTTTAGACATTCATTTTTAAATCATATCAAAGAAATTAAATTGTATCTAGTGTTGAACCTTTAAACAATTCAAACAAAACATCCACTTTCCCTTAGAGAGGAAGAGGCTAATATTATGGCATTGTAGAGTATTGCCCTGTGAATCAAACTAAATTTTTAATAGCACAGTGTATGTTTTCATTAAACGATCACAGTTATTCACAAATTCTATGTTTGCTTTTTTTTACTTTTTTAATTAACACTTGCACGATGCTTTGCAATCTATTTACAAAATCAAAAGTGTAAAGTTTTTAATGAAACTTTTAATGATATAATATATTAGAAACCTACTTTGGTCAAAAACAGACTACTTTCTGTTTTTGTAATTTATTATTTCTAGTAATAAGTTATTTCTACAGCCATAAGAGGATTTCTTACTATCGTCAGATTACGAATATATATGTACATAAGTAATACTAAAACATCTAAATCCTTGGCCTTTTCTATCAACGAAACGGGATCTAGCAATATCTATTCCGTCCGTTAATATTCCGTTCCGGTCTAATGTATTTATTTTCCAATAGTAAATTTTGACTTGATGCTGTGATATGGAAAATATAAGTACACACGTAAGCCTGAGAAGGTTTTTAATTAAGGTAGGTTTGATAATAGTATTTAAATAATGTTTCTAATATTATTATCCGTTAGAATGTTTGAGATGCAACGTACAGGACAAATTAGGTCGTTACGGATTAAACCCTGTACATTTAACGCTTTTTAAAGTTTAAATGTATACAAATTTTTCTGCTCATTTGCGAACTTTAGTAGAAATAGGCAACAGCTATTTACTGTCAGATACATTTGGATTCGTTATAATCAATATTTGTCTGTATATTAAAATAATAATACCAAATAAAGATTCATTAAAATAAATGCGATAAATATAATGAAAATTGCAATGAATTCCCGTCTTGAAATATTATGTTTATGAAAGGGATGAATACATAAATTGTTGTTAATGTTATGAAATTATAAAAATAAAATTAAAAAGAAATAAAGCACAGTTAAAAAGCGTGTTAAAGAAAAAAAACATTTATGACGTGTTGATGTGTAAAGCAAGATTAAAGATCTCATCAACACGAGTACTTAAATATACCAGGAGTCTCGAGTATCAGTATAATTAAAAGCAGCAGTAGCGCTGTGAGTTGTCAGTCGTCAGACAGTGCGGCTGATACGGGCTCACTCTACCGCAACATACCCGTTGATTCTTCTAAATTATTTCTGGATTTATTTAATTTTCATCTCGCTCAGTTTCATAACCACAGGATTTACTGAATGGAATTGAAGTAGGAATCCGTTACAGTATACTTTTTGTGATTCAGTGTTTATTGAAATTAAATTGGGGTATTGCGCTTCATAAAAAATTTAATTAATGTAAATAAAGGTTATTTGACATGTATTAGGCCTTACGTCACATGTTAGTTTGGTTATTTAAACGCATATGTGACAGATAGGGTGAAGTACAAAAATAATTGAATAGTTTTACGGTAGTAAGAGCTCTGTGGTGTGTTGGTAGCGCACTCGCCACCAGTGAGAGATCCGGGTCAATGTCCTGGTGGAGCAAGTACTTTTTTGATTCAATATTATTTATATATATTTTATTTAGATTTTAATTAACTGATATTCTTCTTTTATTTAAGTTTAAGCACTCTTTTATAATCCTACCAATATTAACTTTTAACAGGTAGTATATAAACCTATCATTGCACGATTTACTGAATACTAAAAGGACCTTTTAAGCTTGCTTCCGTCTCCTATAGACATCACATGAAGACGGAAAGCGGACTTTATCTCAGTCATGAAAACCTTGAAATAGGGGTAAAGAAGCTGAATTCCAGCCTCTCCTGGCAAAGTGAGCAGGGGTCAAAATTCCCTCATATCCAAAATAGCCGTTAAGTCTAAGGGAGCTCCATCTAAGCAAAACAGTCACCCTAAGACGTAAACTACCGATCTACTCTAGCACCCCCAATGTCTCGACATATTCGGTCGTGAACCGCTCCTAGACACCCATAGCGTTGCTCAGATATTAGTCACATATCGGATTTTGATGAACCCAGCGTAGGTTAAGAGAGAATTATATGAAGGCATGATTAGACAAAACTAACTAGAGTGAGCCATTCTGGAGAATGTGAACTTGTATTACAGTCAATATACGTGAATACGATATTAATTCAAATTTGATAAGAGCTTAGAATTTTTTCAGATGAAATCTTTGGAGAAAGATTTGGTTTTATGAGAGTAGATTAGCTTATGCTTTCCCAAATCAATCCCCTCCACGGCCACTTCTCTCTCTCTCTCTCTCTATCTAGCTAAAAAATCAAAATAACTAAAATACTAATTATTTATTATCATTATTTTACCGAAAATCATAGTAAAAACGATCAATCTAGGTAATACAAAATAAACCACCTGTAAACCGATATTAGAGTTACATCTGCTTAAATGCTAAGGAAAACAAAAATTCCCTCTACGTATTTAACTAACCGAAAGTCATAAGATCAAGTGCACAGTGTGATGTGACTATACAATACGCTCAGTTTTGCACATAAATTATCTTTTTACTTTCAGATTTATACGTTACATATGACTGAAATAGTTTTAAGAAAATGAAGGCAGCAAAACTTTTGGTTTAAAACATTTAATTTTTGTAAGGAAGTAAAAATCACATTTTTATTTAAAAAGGTTTATCTGTAAAACAAAGTATTTAATGCAAGGGATTAGCTACGCTCTGCGGAAAGTGTATGAACATCTATCGAGATACGGCAGAACACAGTTGGGACGCTTGCAAATAATGGAGAGCTCTCTTCGATTATGCAGATTTATCCAGAAAGTTTACAAGAACGATATTCTTTGATGTAATTTGTCTGTATAAACTTAATTTAATATTGTATTCAACATACTTATTGAATACAATATTGAGTTGAATGATTGAGTTTATAGGTATTCGTATGTGTATTAAATAATAAGTACTCAGTATCAAGATTAAATGTCAAATAATATATATATATTATATATATATATATATATATATATATATATACTTTTGCTCCTACTTTTTATTATTCAATAATTTTGTATTTGGCCGTATCCGTCACATATGTAAATGTAAAGTTGTTTGACAGGTATTTGGTCTTCCAATCATATGTTAGTTTGGTTATTTAAAAAATCTCTAAGAAATTCTCCGGTTGAAACTTCTAGAAGTTTAGCACCTTGCCTTCTATTCGGCTTTTCCTTAACATATAAATTACAGTTTCTAATGTCCAGACTTCCCCAGGTCCCGCCTCTGATTCTTCCTAAATGTTGCTTAAGCTTGATGCCATAAGCCCCAAAAACCCTCCAAAGAAGTCTTTCCTTCCACTGCTGCCGATGGTTTGCACTTTTATTTCATATACTTTATTCCAATATCTAGTAAATTTATATAAAAGATTTAAAATTACACAAATAAGCAACTCAAGTTACACGATTAAAAATAAAAAATATTCTAAAATATTCATTTTTACAAAGGTAAGTATGCACAATATAATAGTTAATGCAAGGGTTCAGCTGGAACGTGCATTATAGTTGTAAATATAGATCAAAAGAGAATAACAACAATCACAAGGGGATGAAACCAGATCAGAGCCCTCGTGACACATTGCAAGATATTGGTGGGAGTTAAAGGAAGTTATCTGGATCGTGCGTTATAGTTTTAAATCTAGATCAAAAGAGATTAACACCAATAATAAGAGGAAAGCGAATGAGAGTTCTCGTGACACATTTTGGGTTGTTGGTAGTTGTGTTTATTACATTAAATTTTTTTTCTAAAAAACCATTAAAGGTACACAGTTAAACTTTTCAACATATGCTAATCTAGTAAAGATTGTCAATTTTAAAAAAATTGAAAATTTTTACTCAACAAAATTCAAAATGGCGGCTATTTAAAAATCTTTGATGGTGAATTTCTCAAAAACTACTTCATGTATAAAAAATTTACTAGAATATAAAAAAAATATAAATGTATTTATAAAACGAACGGTACCTCATTTTTTGAAGTCGCTCAAGAAATAAAAAGTTATGGCATTTTTCTTAACCTAGTAACATAATCACATTTACAAGTTTTTTTCTTGTTTCAAAAGTTAATGTAAGTATTTAGGCAGTATAAAAATAAAAACGATATTTTTGGGTTAAAAAAACTTTAAACATGATAATTAGTATTAAATTTTAAAAACGACATTGTAACAAGCAATCTACATGACTCAACTTTCATGGTTTAAAACAGCTGAATATGTTTTCATGTTGAGACACAGCTAATTAGAACAACAATGAATTCAGATAAAGTAAGTCATTTCCTTGTTTATTTTTGACAAGATATGATCTGTTACCCTCACTTGTAGAAACATTATTAGTCGATAGTGCTCTTATTCTATTGAAGATGGCAGGTTACCCATTTAGCCATCAAGCTGACATGATATTTATGTATGGAAAAGCTAACGGTAATAGTCGCTTAGCATCCCGCCTGTATTACGAATCATTTCCAAATCGACAACAACCTACTTATTCAACATTTGCTGCTGTTTTCAACCGACTTCATGAGACTGGCACTTTGTTACCTTCTACTGCAGACCGAGGTGTACAGAGACAGCGTAGAACTCCTGATTTGGAAGAAAACATCTTACAGCGAGTAGAGGAAGATCCAGGCGTAAGTACTAGGCAGTTAGGAGCAATACTCAACGTAGACCACATGACAGTATGGCGAGTTCTACATGAGCAGATGTTATATCCGTACCATTATCAGCGTGTACAAGCCTTGGTCCAGCTGACTTTCCATTACGTTTACAGTTTTGCCAATGGTTTTATCAGCAAGCTAACAACCCTGGTTTTACATCATTAGTTGTGTATACAGATGAAGCTTGTTTTAATCGAGATGGAATAAACCAACTACCACAATATGCATCAATGGGCTGATGAAAACCCACAAGCCATTCATGAAGGGAGACATCAACAGCAGTTTAAAATAAATTTTTGAGCAGGGATGACCTTTTACAGCGTATCACTGCAGCCTGTAACACTGTAAGGAATACACCAGGAATACTTGAAAGAACTCGGCAATCAATGACCAGACGTGTTAATGCATGCATCGCATCAAATGGAAGGCATATTGAAACATTTGTTGTAAAGTGGATCCCTAATATTTTGAAATAAATGTTGCTCTGTTAAGTTATTCCGTATTTCTTAATAATGACAGCTTAAAACTCTTTTGTTTAGTGTGAGATATTTTTGTTTAATGTGAGATATTTTTGTTAAATGTTCTAAACAATTGTAGGCTACTGTAGTTTTTTGAAACAAGAAAAAAAACTTGTAAATGTGATATGTTACTAGGTTAAGAAAAATGCCATAACTTTTTTATTTCTTGAGCGATTTCAAAAAATGAGGTACCGTTCGTTTTATAAATAAATTTATATTTTTTTTATATTCTAGTAAATGTTTTATACAGGAAGTAGTTTTTGAGGAATTCATCATCAAATATTTTTAACTAGCCGCCATTTTGAATTTTGTTGAGTAAAACATTTTCAATTTTTTTAAATTGACAATTTTTACTAGATTAGCATATGTTGAAAAGTTTAACTTTGTACCTTTAATGGTTGTTTAGAAAAAAATTTAATGTAATAAACACAAACAGACGGACAGACGGAAAACGATGCATTTTAGGACATACATTTATAGGAACTTTTTGGTTCGTTTTTGACCTCAGGAACAACCTCCTGAAGTTTGTCGGTGTATTTCAGTTATATATATATATATATATATATATATATATATATATATATATATATATATATATATATATATATATATATATATATATATACAGGGTGAGTCAGAAATATGGTAAAATATTTTAAGACAAATAAATATGTATGTATTATAAAACTTATGTTATGTATTTATTAATAATCTCTTACAGGGAGTAAAAATCCCAATAAAATGTAATGCTTAATTAATAGCTTCAGTTATTATTAGTACAGTTAAGGAGTATATACAATGTAATACGATACCTACTCCATTTAGATTTTTAAGACAATTATTGTTTATAGTAATTCGTTAAAGAACTTATGTGAAATAAATTTTTTAACCAGTTGTTGCACATTGCATTTACAATCCTAAACGTAGTTTGCGCTTATGTTGCGGGCGAAAAATGCATATTATAAAAGCAATAAAATATTATTAACTCACGATATAAATTATATGGATGGGAAACAGAAGACTTCCAAAATATGTTTTTATTGTTTTTTGAGAGCGTTTTTTGTCCAGTAGTTTTACTGAGTCACAGAACTTCCAAAAATGCAGTTAAGCATAGGCTAATATGGAAATCTATATATGGAATTGTTTTTTTTATTCATATTATGGAATTACAGAATTTACCTCGTGACTTACACTGTTTGTTTCTTTTCCCCTGTCAAGACTTCATAATTTTCGCAAAAATCTTTAGAAATAAATCTTAAGTAATTATAAATGGTATATTTATAAAGTAGTATTACATTTAATATCCGATGTGTATTTTGAACAATTTGTTTTGTACACTCAATTAAAAATTCCATTTTTGTTGATTTCATTTATTTTTTGAAAATATATAATCTAATTACGTAGCATAGTTAGACTAATAAGGTTTTGTATCCGAAGTTATATTAAAGCAACTATTTAGAAGAGATAAGATCAATTCAAGTGCCTGAGAACATCTAAAAAATTTAACCAGCTGTGTTTGTACAGTTAAAAGAGAAGAATAATGTTTAGAATAATATATATTTATAAAATATTTTCAGTATTTTTTCAATTAAATTTTTTAATATTTATTCAATAAAACCATAATATATATGAATTATTGTTAATAAATGTTGCAAATATTATTATGGTGCACCTATTCGTTACCGACCCCAGGCTATCCAGTATAGGTGTTTTGAAGTCTACATTCCAGTAAGAACCTGAAACATAAAAAATACTACCTCCAACCGGTTTTTTCCTATATGCTCCTTGAGTTGCTGAAAGTTTACATTTACATTGAAATACATTTGAGTACATGTTAAAAATGTTTCAATTTTACCCCTTTCATGGATTCATTTAATTAAGTAAAAGTTCGAGAGCAATAACGTTCGAATAGTAAAGTGGAAAAACTATTACGCGTTTGGAATGTACTCGTATTATGCATGTACTTACAATGAAATATGATATTGTATTATGCATGCAATCATAGGCACACGATCAATAATATCGGTACGAAATTCCATATACAGGTCTTAGAAAATAAGATTTTATATCTTGCGCATTGAAATGACTAGGACACTCAGAGTATATTTTATATTACTAGGATATATATCATACTACCAGGCATATAGCATATTACATTAAAATCATTGTGTGTGTGTGTGTGTGTGTGTGTGTGTGTGTGTGTGTGTGTGTGTGTGTGTGTGTGTGTGTGTGTGTTCACGTTAGTTTTTATACCTCAACTTTTTTCTAAATTTGCAACTTACATATTATAAAAGGAAATAAACGTATCAAAACACGTCCTTCTAACTAGAAAGGATCCTCTCAACTAGATAACATAATGGAGGAAGAATATATCTCAACAGCAATGTTGTGAATCGTTCCAGTATCTTTGTCGAGACAGTCCTCATTAGCAACACAATGACTCGCCTGCAGCTCTCCTGTAGACTGTTGAGGTAATTTATGGAAAAGCACATTATTGTCGTTGAGAAACGTGATTTTATTCATTAGTTCCTCTCTTCCACCTAATTGATCATAATGAATAAGGTCTTAATTTATCTTTAATGCATGGTATATAAAATTATATTTTAATGGTAAAACATAAAATTTTGTTATAGTGGAAATATCTGTTATGAAACTAATATTAATTTTTTTAATTTGTGCCCATACATCTGACAAAATAGACACCCGATTAGTTAATATAATTTCAAAAACATTTTTAATGGCTTTATTATTACTGCTTTCAATTAAAATAAACTACTTTGTTGTTATAAGACCTAACAACGTTGCGGATTATTCCGTCTACGGCGTGCTAAGGGTTAAAGACTCCCGTTCATTATCGAGTATTACACATTCATTAAATCTGTATTCTCCACTGCCATCTTGAGTCCACCAAATTGTAATTAAATAACAAGGTGTATTGTGATTTAAAAAAAAACATTTGTTTACACTGAACACGACGCGACATTCCGTTCTTTAGTATTTTTATTCCTTCCCCAACAAAACTTGCCCTATATATATATAACTATTTTTTTAACAGTGCTTAATAATAAAAATGCTGATTTGAAAAGTACTTATCCTTAAGAACCTTTAAATGTATTTATACGTTTTCAAGCTGAATTAGACAAAAGTAAAATATATGACACTTTGATATAATATTCACAATTTTGTTTTAGAATTGCGTTATATTTTTATCTTGTACTTTTGGATATATTAAATTGACAATTTTAGATATGTTACAAAAGTGTTTATTTGGTTTGTTTTTTTCAATACATTTTCTTTTCTGTTTGCATGAATGCATTTCATAATTTTTGAGCTCATTTTCAGTTTGGCTTTGTTTTAGATTATAGGGTTAAGAATATATAGGATTATATACACACTCATGAGCGTGTATTGCTTTAATTGGTAACTTTGCTAATCATAATAGTATTATTATATATTACATGAGGTCAAGCAGTAAAAGGTAGGCTACTCCCATTTGTTAGGTTTGATAAAAATTTTAAATTATTTGTAATCTCTCGAACGGTCATTATGAGATTATCAAAAGGCAAGTTACCACACTTTCAAAGAATACCCTGGTGTTTTGTTATAAAATAGAAACAAATAATGAAATAATTTTTCCTACTCGTATTGTTTTAAAAATATTTTTAAGTGCCATAATTATTTTCATTCCTATATCTTGTATATTGAAATGTCCTTGCTTATCAAATATTGTTAACTCTCCACAATATTTACTATAAGTTCATTTATAAAAGTTATACTTGGGCACTTGTGAATAAAATAAGAGCAAAGGTAGAGATGTCATCAGCTAAAGTACTCAAATACTCCAAGAGGCGATAGACTCTTGAATAATCAGCATAATTAAAGGCGCAGACCTGTGGCGAACTCGGAGACCTATTTAAATTTACTCTACTGTAAAATATTCTAATGTGTTTCTAGAATTTTAAAAATGTATTAAAAATTTATTGCTACTACATAAACGTGATACATAATGTCATATCTAGTCTAGTATCTAAAAAATCAAGATAAAATTACTTGAATAAAGTTTAGATGGTACTAAAATGAATTTTTAAACAATCTATGAACTCTCAAGACCTGATACAAGATGTTTGTCCTGTTTCCACAATAAACAATGGTTATTCCTGACAAAACCATCTCTAAGGTTAATCAAGGAATGTATAATAGAGTCCTGTAACCGTTTTACAAATGTTAATTTTACATTGTTTTCAATTTTAATTCGAGAAAGTGTAAAACCCATTTACGTTAAAAAGGAGAAAGAAATATAATTAATTCTCGGGTAGAAATTTACTTAATGTAACTTTGCTTTACGAAAAACAACTGTTCTCCATTGTTTAAATCTCGATGTTTCATCCGATATTATTTCAATGTAGTTATACGATACGAAAGTTACAAGGTTTATAATTAGCTGCCTTGATGAAACCCTAAACATTAATTACTATACCTAACATTATTGCATATCATTATAAGATTAAACGTTATATTTTTAATTTAATAGACTTAGCTGTTTAGCAATATTATCATCGAAATATTAGTTTTTATATTGCGTAAATTATTTTTGAACGCGCATGTTTCAGATTTCAGAGGTCAACATGGTTCGGTGTCAAACAGGATATTAGAAAATGTAGACATTTTCTGTCAGAATTGCATGCATTGCAATTTTTTAACCTAAAAGAATGAATGAAATTTTATCAGTTAAAATATTTAGAAAATGTCTAACTAAGGGTTTAACAGTTTTCAAAATATAATACCAAAATTTGCTTAACGAAACAAGATTACTTTTCTGTTTATTTTATTAAACTTATAAATTTATTGGTTTTAAAAATATAAAATCTGTTAGGCTATATACCATATTAAAAATGTATTACTAGCAAATCAACAATTCATTACTTATATATACATTAATTAAACCTGTATAAAAGGCAATAGCCGAATTTTATTTCAATAAACTGTAATGACTCATTACATACACCCATCTCACATCCATTTCAATACTTAGGCCTAATTTAATTTAGAAATTTATTAGTAATAATAATTAAGGAATAATTATTTATAAATTGTCTCAAATTTAACTACAAACAATAATAAATACGAAATCAAAATTAATCAAAATTCACCTTATTACATATAAAATTCAAAAGTTATAAAGTGAACTAAAGTCAGTGATACAGTGTGCAGGGATGATTGTTGAAGAGTGAAGAGAGCAGATATTTGAAAGGTGAAGAGGAGAGAGGGGTCTGAAAGAAGTGAAGCAAGATTATTATTATAAAGAAACTGGTTACATTTATTCAGCAGTATTTGAAAGGTTACTTTATTAAATTCTTATTATCACTGAAGTACAAAGAAGCAGAAGACAGACATTGGGTGAGAAATTCCTTTTAAGTTTACTAGTGATTCATTGGAAGAACATAAAACCCAGGAACATTCGATTTGGCTAATAATTCAATTTTAATATAATTAAAATTTAACAATGTAACGCGACCGATTTGGGGATTAATTGGTATCCGCTGCCACCACCGGATGATTCCGGAAAAAAGAAATAAAGTTTGTGCAACAACGATTGAATTTTAAAAACACTGTTTATTAAGGATTAATTTATAGAAATCACACAATTTACATTGGTTAAAAGGGGAGAGCACTTCTGAATGATATAAAGTATTGAATTACATTATTGAAAGAATTTAAAAAAGTTTTAAAATAGGGCAACAGAGAGTTACATGTCTACGAGTCTGAGGCCTGAACTAGACTAGCTTCCCAGCACACGCAGGTGCTGACTCTGCATTGTCAGCAGTCTTACTGCTGACCTCCTCAACAGTGCTGTACACTTTACAATTATTATGTCTTTAGTTAAATTTTACTAAATGAATGAAATTTTTATAAAACCAAATAAAGCATAATTTCTTGAATTATTGTTAATATTGGGTTCGGGTCGTTACATCACCCTCTCCTCTGGAAAAGATGTGTCATAGGATTAAAGTGATGGCACATCTTGAATCTATTACATTCGTATATTAATGACTTATTTGTAACTTTAAAATGTTTTTTTTTTTTCTTTGAAGTGTTCCCCAAATTATTAATACATATTTCTAATCTAAGTTTACATAATCATGATACTATTAAGATTTAGGATTATTACTAATATACAATATTTCCTTCCAGAGTCACAAGCCGGTCAGAGTCTTTTGATTTGTCACTTTAAAGATTTTAAAAATTTTCACGTTTTTTTTCACTACTTAATCATGAGGGGGGGGTCATCCGAACAAAGGAGGCTTCGTGGATGATCTCTGCTAATGGAGTTCCTTCCTCCACCCTCACCGTCAGTTGGCTCTGGTCTGGGCCGCTTGTGCTCTGAGTTTGTCTTTGCCGCCGACTGGTCGTGCAAAGGTGCTTTATTCTCCTATGACATATAAAAACTACGAGCAGTACACAATTTAAAACTTAAAACTACATATATGACAATGAAATTATAATTCTTATTTACATTAATGACGACAGGTTTGTTTACATTATATCCTTGCAATAATGAATTTAGTCCTATTTCTATATGATCATCAATTAGATTCTTTTTTATATCTTTTAGCGTTTCAAAAGTTAAGTTATTGTTTAATAATATAAGAGCGGTTTCATTCGGCTGCAATATGTTTATTTTCGGTATATGAAGGTGCGTAATATTTCTTTTATAAACTATATTGCCTGTAATTCTTGAAAATATCTTACCACTTTTTCCAAAAATATCACACCTTGATATTTGTTTTATGATACCTGAGGTGTTAACAACAACTTCTAAATAATATTTTACAATGTCTGTTTTAATTACAGATGTATCATCTTCAATATTTCTAAAACAATTTAATATTACTTTGTAAGGTTCTGCAACACTATAAATCCAATCATTGCCATTTTGTAACCAAAACGGTGAGTTTACATTCTCAGTTAGAACTCTGTTACACTTTTGAGTTACAGAACTTAATCCCATAAACAGTGAATAGATGCAACCATCGACTGTATGGTGTAACACACTTATTGAATTTGGACAAATTTTAACATAACTGTGCCTACATTGAACATATTCATCTGAGGTGAGAGGTACATAGTACTGCCTATCTTTAGATATCAACAAGTAATCGTGTTCAATTTTCCAAACTAACCAATGTCTTAACCTAGGTTGATAAAGTGGTATCACTTCGATTTTATAGGTTTCAAATTGTCTATCAATTGAGCTTAATGGTACTGTAACAATCAATCTTATGCTAGCTGGGTTAGCTAATGCTTGTGCTGTACAAAGATCATAATACAAAAATATATCTTCATTATTTACAGGAACAATTAGTTTCAAATGAGATGGTATACTCTTCTCAATTTTATTCAAAACCTTTGTGAAATCATGTGGATTTAGTAGTTTACTGCTTATCTTACCAGAGTATATAAGTTCTAATGCTTGCCTAAACTCTACTACTCTTAGCTTAGCTTCATCAACAGTTTGACCTAAATGTCTTAACATTGTTGTAATTGCCATATGTTTTGCTAAAGACTGATGCATCATTATATTCTTGTTCATTAAAGTTCGTTAATGATGTTATTAACCTGTCGTTGGCTGTAGATAACTTAATCATTATTTCATGAATTAGCCTTAGTGTTACTTACAATTCTAGAATTAATATCTTTCATCAAAGTTATTTGTGTATGACGCGAACTAACAACTGTACCACTTATTAACTTTAGTTCGTCTACTTTGGTATTTACATGTTCTAAATCTTCACTAGTCGGTACACCAAATAACCACTTTAATGCATAACCTCCTGCATTTATAAGTCCAACGCTTATTTCTAGAATGTCCTACAGGTGGCAAAAGTTTTAATAAGTCAGTTATATCACTCTCATATTGTTCGATTCCTTCCTTCACTCTTATATATTCAAACTCGAAGTCTTCATCCCAGACGTTCACACTGATATTTTTAAACTGTTCTAATTCTACACATCTTTCTTTTAATGGTATCAGTTCATCAAGGATTTCTACTAGATCAAAGTCTAAAACGATTCTCCATTCATCTCCGGATATCACAGAGTCTTCTAGCTTCCTAAAACACAAACTCCTTGGCTCATTTCAGCTGCTTTGACCAACGTAATAGTCATTAGTCCTGTAACAAAAGTTATACTTGACATCTATAATCTAACTTATCATTTATGTTATGCATATTCAGTGTTGTTTAACTAACTTCTCCTTATTGTAATATAACACAATTGATCTTCTTAAAGTAACTCGATTTGTCCTTTCACTTCTTACAACTTTTTTTTTTCTTCTGGCCTTCTGTGTTAGTACTCTCAGTAATCTCATGTGCTTGTGTGGATATACTCAGACAATTTTAGTCTTCAGAGATCTCTTTTTTTATGTTTTCTCTCACACAACATTCATACTCATTCAGCAACATTCGTTTCACATTTTCACTTCTGTCAAACTGATCATTTTCACTTCATTCGCTACTGAGTTGTAATCCTACAAGATGAAATTTCGAGAATACACAACAACTTCGGCTTTTTCTTACTTCTCTCATGATATAACACTTTACTTCTACATTATTATAGTACAACTTGTATGCTTCTATTTACAACTCAACTTCATAGTCTTCCAGTCTGGATGGCTTCCTCCTCTCCCTAACTGGTCTTTCATTGTTTCTTTCTTGGGCAGATTGTAATCCACTCGGTCCAGCTTGCTCTGCTGCTTGGCTCGGTACTGTTGGATCTTCAACCTCCTCTTCGGCATCACTTGCTTCTTCTTCGAGGCTTATTCCTCTTCTTGCTTCCGTGCTAGGAACTCGTAGTGCTTCTTCATCTTCACTTTCCTGGAATTCTTCTACGTTGTCTTCACTTTCTTCTTCTTTGTTTTTCGATTCAACTACTGGCTTGATTCTATTCACGTGCACTTTGACGTTTTTCCCTCTTATTCTTAAAACTAACCTTTCCATAACTGTGAGAGTTTTTTAACTCTGCCCTTTTTTATGTGTGGTACATGCAGGTACACTAACTGTCCGACATAATACTCACTTTCTTTCGACTTCTTGTCGTAATGCTTCTTTTGAGCTTTCCTTGCCTTTTCCTGGCAGTGTTTCGATATTTCTTGAATCTCTTTTAATCTGGTTCGTAGATCTTCTACGTAATCTGAGTAGACATCTGTGTCCTCAGTTATAGTGAGATCTGCTTCTAAGGGTGTTTCCATCTTCTTTCCGTACATACACCATTTCAAAAGGTGTGTACCCTGTACACTCGTGTTCTTGGCTGTTGTATGCCATGTTGATCATGGGTAACAGTTCGTCCCAGTCTGACTGGTTTTTGTTGACAAAGTGGCTCAGCATTTTAGGGATGGTTCGGTGTACTCTCTCTGTCCGTCCGTTACTCATAGGGTGGTAAGCAGTCGTCTGTAATTTTTTTATTTTCAGTAGTTTGCAAACATTCTGAATCAGTTCTGATGTGAAATTTTTCCCTTGGTCTGTAATTAATTCTTTTGGTACTCCGATTGACGTTATAACTTTCTGAACAAATGCTCGTGCTATGGTTTCAGCTGTTTGATCTGGTAATGCTATAAATATTCCGAATCTTGTGAAATGGTCGATAACAGTTAATATGTACTTGTTATTTGATCTAGTTAACGGTAAGGGACCTACTATGTCGCATGCTAATCTATAACCAAATTCACTCACTTCTTGAAACTTCCCTAATGGTGCTTTTGATTTTCCATAGTCTGTTCGTCTGTTGCATGAGTCACATGATCGTACGAATGCTGTTACATCTGCTCTCATTTTTGGCCAGTAGAATTTATCTTGAATTCTTAATATGGTCTTCTTTATTCCTCCATGTCCACTCGTTGGCAAATCATGATGTAGTCGTATTACTTTCTCTCTCAATTCTCTTGGTATTACAATTAATTTTTCATCTTTTTTCTTGAAGTACACTACTCCTTGGGGACTCGTTTTGAAATGTTCATGCATTTTCAGTTTTTGACATTCTTTATCTTTCTTTTGAGCTGCTTTAATCGCGTCTATATCTAATAAAGGTAACTTTTCACACTCGTTTTTATATACTACTCTACTTAGACAATCTGCATTTTTGTTTTTTCACACCGGGTTTGTGGTAAACTTTGTAGTCATACTCGGCTAATTTCAAAGCCCATCTGGTTAATCTACTTGAAGGATCTTTTAATGATAGTAACCATTTGATTGCACTGTGATCTGTGTAAAGAGAAAACGATCTTCCATAAAGATAACATCTGAAGTATTTAACTGCCCAAACTACAGCTAATAACTCTCTTTCGGTTACACTGTAGTTCTGTTCTGCGGAATTCAACTGTCTTGATGCATACGCTATAGGATGTTCTACACCGTTTATTTCCTGTCCTAGCACTGCACCAATCGCTACGTTGCTGGCATCTGTGCTAAGAATGAAAGATTTTGAAAAGTCTGGGTAGATCAACAAGGGTTCAGTGGTTAGTTTTTCTTTTAGTTTTTTGAAAGCTGTCTCACAATCTGGTGTCCAATTAAATTTTTCATTCTTTTTGATCAATTTAGTTAATGGTTTTGGCTAGGTCCGCAAAGTTTGGAACATGCCTTCTGTAGTAACTGCATAATCCAATGAATCCTCTGATTTCTTTCTCATTCTTTGGCTGAGGGAACTCCTTTAAAGCTTCAATCTTTTTCGGACAAGGCTTTACTCCTTGATTCGTGATTATATGTCCTAAGAAATTAATTTCGGGTTTTGCAATTTGGCATTTCTTTAGCTGCACACTTAAGTTTACCTCTTTAAACCTCTCTAGCACGTCACTCAAATCTTGTGCATGCTGTTCTATTGTCGGGCTGTAGACTAAGATGTCATCCATGTATGGTAGACAAGACTTTCCTTTCAGTCCTGATAAAGTGGTATCAATCAACCTCTGGAAAACTGCAGGGGAGTTTTATAAGACCCATGGGCATTCTGGTATATTCATAATGTCCTGTTGGAGTACTGAAAGCTGTTTTTTCTTGGCTGTCAGGGTGCATTTTAATTTGGAAGAATCCCGAATTCATATCTAGTGCAGTAAAGAATTTACTTCCACCAAGCATGTCAAGTGTTTCGTGGATATCTGGTAAAGGATAAACTTCTGGTACCGTGCATGAGTTCAGATCTCTGTAGTCGATGCACATTCTGTGAGTTACAACACCATCTGGACCAGGTTTCTTTGGAACTATGACCACTGGTGCTGACCATGGTGATACACTCGGTATTATGATTCCCTTATCCAGTTGTTCCTCTATCAGCTCTTGTATCACTTGTTTCTGTGCATGCGGCACTCTGTATGGCCTTTTGTTAATGGGAGGGTGGTCTCCTGTGTTAATTTTGTGGCTTACTTTTGCTGTACATCCTAAATTTTCAATTCCTCCAAGGCTAAACAAATTTCCAAACCGATGAAGTACGTTTCTAATCTTTTGCTTTTTCTTCTGGTCTCAAATGCTCTATCTTTTCTTCTACTTTTCTTCTGAATTCGTCGCTTTTTTTAGATACTGTGTTGACCCTTTTTGGTTCTGTCGAATTCTTTGGTTTTAAATGAGGTTCTTCTAATTTACAGATCAGAGTGTTCTTGTACATTGTTAAATCTTCTGGGCTTGTATTAACTACTTTCGTCCAACAAGTTCCATTTCTTACTTTAGTTAGACTTCTGGCTACATAAATTCCATGAATTTTTACGAGTGCTGGTTCTGTAATTACAACTTTGTTCTCAATTTCTTGCTTTCGTTGTTTCACATTTTTCCCCAATTTTAGTTGTACTAACATTTCTGAACGGGCAGGTATGTTGAGGTTAGTTCTGCAGTATGCTGGAAGATTTTCAGGCAAGTTTTCGTTTTCGTTAGGCTTCACTTGCGCGTTGATTGAGCGATCGGGTTCTACTTGGAAGGTTTGAGTTCGCTTGGTGGCTATACCAAGTCCACTCACACAATTCATTCGTAGTTTCTTTGTCTCGTTCGTATAGGTTGACTGCGTCACAACCTTCAATACTTAAGACATATCGTTCTAAATCAATGACAGCTCTTTTCCACCTAAGCACATCATACCCTATAACTGCAATATAATCGTCAGGCAAGTCTGCTACTATGAACGTACACATCATTTCTGTGTCTCCTAGCTTTATAGTCTGTTTTTACTTGACCGTAGGTGTGCATTATGGCTCCTGTGATGCCATGTACACGAACATCAGTCGGTGAGATAGGTCCTTGGGTGACCGTTTTCTCTATCATCGAGATTTGTGCCCCAGTATCAATTATTACTGGCCCATTGACACTCCCAATGGTTCCATGAGCTAGTAGTTCATAGTTGTTTTCCTGCTCAGTGATGTATGCAATTTTAGGTTTTTTCTTCGCCTGTCCAAACCTTATCTTGTGTAGGTTCAGATTTACTTCCTCACGGGGTTGCCAGCGGCGCTTCTGGGTTCCCCGCTGTAGTTTAACGGTAGAGCGTTTCTTGAACTATAACCGCTTCCTGAAGGTTGACCTCTTTCGTTACCCGTGTTCTTTGTTCTGGCCCAGCAATTATCAGCTGTATGACCTTGCTTATTGCAGAAGCTGCAGTGAGGACGTGTGGAGTTTGCCTTTGATTTACATTCTGATTCTCTGTGCCCTTTTCTACGGCAATATCCACATTCCTTCATCTGCCTGTCTGTAGAGCTTCTACATCTACAGTCTTTTGCTACGTGTCCTATCTTTCCACAACTGTAGCATTTACTTGTTAAATTGTTTCCAAAAACTTTCCTTGGTTTTTCTTCAAATGGATTTGGCCTTTTTTCTAAGTTATTTATTGCTATTGCGGTAGTCACTGCTTCTCTAAAATTCTTTGGAAACTTAATCCTTGTTTGTCTGCCAATTTCTCCGTAGAGTCCTCTGACAAAGGCTTCCATTGTTCTTCGGTCAGCTTCTTCTCTTAATACTCTATTTACTTCTTCGTTATTGGTGGTTCTCAGTGTTTTGTCACTGACCCTCTTTACTCTGTCAGAAAACTGTTCGATAGTCTCTCCTTTATTTTGTCTGATGTTAGCTAACTGTTCAAAATAATAGTGATCTGGTAGGCTATCTCCAAACCTTTCTGTTAGAGCAGACTTAATTTCTTTAAGTGTTGTGGCGTTTTTGCATTTTTCATCTGATTTTGAAAACTGTAGAGCACTACCAATTAACTTTAATTTCAATACTTGTAATGTTTGTGTTTCGTTCCAATTGCTCAGTTCTCCTATGCCTTGAATGCTGTCGAAGAATGGCATGAGTAGATCGGCTCTCTCTCCGTCGTAGGGAGTAATGCTAGACACTAGCTCAAATGATGGTCTGCTTGCTGCTCCGACTGTCATATCCATAGCGGATGGTGACATTTCTGTTCTGTTCAGCACAGAATTTCCCGCGATGGTTTCGTCTATGCAGTCTTGAAGAGACCTGACTTTGGTTGAAATTGCATCAAAAGCCTCTTGAAATTCAATGGTTTTTCCTTCGAACGTTACTGTGGAACTCATGATTGTTGATTTGTTATAATGATCTTCCTAACATTTAATTTAGGAAGCTCTACAAAATTTTACGAAGTTCGATTTAAAATATACGACTGAATTTAAGACTAATAATACTATTTTTTCTTCAAAATCCCAAAAGTTTTCTATCAAAATAAATTTTCTGATAACCAATCAATGATTGATAGCCTATATATACCCAATCCTATCAATCAATCATCATCAATTGATGTTAGTGATAATAATCCATATACATCATATAAAACTAATTAGTAGATTAGCAATGCCTAATCAATTAACAATATTAATTTACACAGCAAGGTATAAGTATAGATTTTAAATAACGCACTGGAATAGTGTCTAACTTCAAATTCAAATTAATTTTAAAACATAAATATTTCTCAATAACAATTATCTAAACTCAAAATATTAATTTTATCAAAACTATGACACTTGTTTTAAAGAGTGCTTCTACATTACAAAGATTTAATAGTTCATTTTTTTTATCTGGAAACATTGGCAATTCCTACTAAACATTATTTAATAATTATTCTTATCTTAATTTTAAAATGAGAAATAGGTGCCCTGGAAGTGACGACCTGACATTGAAGTGCACATTGTTACTCCATGTTAGAGCAATTTAATTTAATTTACTTGTTACTTAATAATTGATCACAAAATTAATAAGAAATTGTGCTATCATTCAATGCTGCATTCACTATTACACCACAGCACCTTTATTCTCTCTTATTTCTATGTCTTATTTTATTATATAATTAACGTAGAATATTTGGTAAAATTAGTTTAAAAGTATAGCCAATGTTTCTTTATTATATTTATTTAATTTCTGAACGTGAACAAAGGCTCACCAAATATCGCCGCCATTGTGACTGCCATGGTTGCTAAGGCTGTGGACAGATGATGTTGGTTGTTGACAGCGTCACCCACGATGTTGGTTGGTTGCTCCGCTTCCGTCTCCTAGGCTGGCGACGTGATGAAGATGGCAAGATGGCGTCCTTTCTCGGCGTCCTTTCTCGGCTTGGCGTCTTCACGTGTAGATTCCTTTATCCAATTCCATCATCTCCTTGTTGCACTTTTTATACCAAAATTTTGCAAAATCCAACTTGGAAACACTTTTCCTAACTGTTAAAACTATACTTGACACTGGATTACACTGTTTGAATAATTTTGATGTTCACGTGGTCACTTCGGCGTCGGGAAATCAATCAACTGTACAGTTAAATTGTCCCAAAGTTATGCGATAATCCCACCGCGCTGCCACCAAATCTGTAACGCGACCGATTTGGGGATTAATTGGTATCCGCTGCCACCACCGGATGATTCCGGAAAAAGAAATAAAGTTTGTGCAACAACGATTGAATTTTAAAAACACTGTTTATTAAGGATTAATTTATAGAAATCACACAATTTACATTGGTTAAAAGGGGAGAGCACTTCTGAATGATATAAAGTATTGAATTACATTATTGAAAGAATTTAGAAAAGTTTTAAAATAGGGCAACAGAGAGTTACATGTCTACGAGTCTGAGGCCTGAACTAGACTAGCTTCCCAGCACACGCAGGTGCTGACTCTGCATTGTCAGCAGTCTTACTGCTGACCTCCTCAACAGTGCTGTACACTTTACAATTATTATGTCTTTAGTTAAATTTTACTAAATGAATGAAATTTTTATAAAACCAAATAAAGCATAATTTCTTGAATTATTGTTAATATTGGGTTCGGGTCGTTACAACAACAATTATTTTTCAAAATTACAATATCTTTTATAAAATAAAATACCCAATATTTCTATTTCATTAAGCCAGCACGACCACCCTGCCCTAAAAATTAAGAGTTGTATTTAAAAATTTTACCATTATTGTATCCTCCATCTTGTTTCAAAATTCAAACTTGTATGTCAATTAATTTATCATCATTAAATTTCACATTTATATCATACTGAGTTATTTGTTATTTCTAACTATAATCAGAATACAAATTAAGTTTAATCATTTATTTAAAGTGTATAATAGTAATAGTATATTACAAAAATTGGCGTCCAAACGTAGTGGCTTAATGAAATATTTATAATCTTTGATTTGAGACAATTTTCTAGATCGTAACAATAGCCTAGACATAAGTACTGTACGTAGTTAGTTGTCATTTATTCATATTGTCTGTCAATAGGCTATAGGTTATTTAATAACTCACTATATAAACATTTAATTAACAATACATTAGTCCTGTAATATTATTCTATCTTTTATCGCAATTAATGTCCCGTGATTTTAATTTTAAGATACCCTAAACGGTACCCATTCCCAACAGATAATATTATGGAAAATAACTAAGTGCTAAACGTAAACAAAGACGCCATTAATCCCGGTATCGAAGACGAAAGCGAACAGAGAGAAGAAGCAGAACAAACTCCCACAATTCCTCGCGCTAACCAAGTCAACATTCTCACAGCGGTCGACAACCAATCACGGATGAATGAAAACAGTGCTACCAAACACCTACGCGGCAAATTTCCCTGATTCCCTGCAGAGACGTGAAGATGGAGCTACTGCGCCTCCCACACTAAACGTAGTTGAACATTCTCATTATACTCAATCAGTTGATGCCATTGGCAGTGACAGGTCAAATAAACAAACCGCTGACGAATCCCAATCGACAGCTCTTCATGCTATCATGAACGGTTTAAAACAACTTAATGAAAATTTGATTAACACTAAATCTGAGTTAAACGAAAACCTAAACGCAAAAATAAACGAAATAAGTGATTGTATTTCTAAAACTAAAATCGAACTTAGCCATGAAATCAAATCTTGTAGGGAGACACTCGAGGCACAAATTAATGAACTACGGGATAATCAAACTGAATTCCGTAATGAATTAAACGCTATAAGGGACAATCAAGATCAATTCCGTGAAAAAATAGACCTGAAAATTAAAGAATCCACTGACAGCATTAGAGGAGAATTAAATCATAGTTTTGAAGAACATAAGGCATTTGTAAACCAACAGATGAATAACCAACAATCCAAGATATTAGAATCGGTACAAAACAAAAATCAAACTCTAGAAAATAAAATTGCTTTTGAAATAAAAAAATGCTATAGACCAAGTATGACATGAGAACGCGGAAACAAATAAAATACAAATCAAAACCATTATAAATGAAATTCAACCACAAATCCAAAACAATCATGATAGAATAAACAATCTAGCCGAGTGTATTAATAAATATGAATGTGAATTAGAAAATGTAAAATCTAAATCTCAAATTGAGACGAAACCATGTGGACCATTGCAAGTCATTTGTACCGGAGGAGATTCTGTAGACAGACAAGTGCCAAAATTCAACGGACGTTCTACCAGTCCAATGGAATTTTTACAAAAAATTAGAAGGTATTACGAAAAAAATATAGGTCGTGTGCAACTCACACACACATCTAACACTGAACATCTCATTGACATATTAGAAAGTAGTCTCGAAGGTCACGCGTCACGATGGTTCCAATTAATAAAACACGATATTAAAAACTGGGAGGATTTTGCACAAGAATTTACTACGAAATATTGGAGTCGTGATGTGTAACGCGGCATACGTGCAAAAATAGAATCAGAACATTGCAAGAATAATGGAACATTGACTCGTGCTGAATACTTCACCGAGCGTGTTATCACACTACAATCGATTACCCCACCGATAACCGAAGAAGAAATCGTCACCATTTTATCGGAACGGTTTTGAACAAATTATTCAGGATAGCCGGAGCGTTCAAAACATTAACACCATTAAAGAGTTTGAACGATTACTACAACGAGAAGACATCCGAGACGGCCCAAAACGGAACAAAATAATTTCATCCCAAAATAACAATTCATCTGGTTATAAGCCAATACACCAGGAAACCTCACCAATCCCCAGTCACACCACATAATAACATTGAACAAAGAGCATATCAGCCAAGGAATCAATATCAAGGACAAAATCAACATTATAATGATCGAAACCAACATAACAAAAAACTATTACCACCCATACAACAGTCGTAATGATAATGAATTCAAGAGTAAGACACAAACCATACAAAGACCACTACCAAAATCGACAGAACTCACTACTACCCAGGAAACGATAGACATTACCCCACCACAGAACAGGCACAAGTATGCACTATCGTGCGGCAGGGAGAAAATGCTCGAAATCTACCTTCTAGTACCGGCAACGACCGCAGCGAAGACGTTCCAGCGGCGGGAAACGGCTGCGCGCTGTAGAACGGAAACCGAGGAAACATCGCACCAGAAATAAAATACGAAACTACAACGCTAGAAAATAACGACCTCGGATATTTAAATCAGAATTATTCTTCAAACTATAACCCTAGTAGTGAATTTCAAGTTAACAACATAATATGTGATAAAGATTTCCTTTTTGATGAAAAAATAGAACACCCACTAATAAATAATCCTATACAAATAAGATGTGCAGAAATTAACATCAGAATTAATAATGTAGAAAACTAATGCCTTAATTGATTCCGGATCATCTATTACTTGTTTGTCAGAGTCTTGGTTTATGGATAACCAACAATCATTAAAGCCATTTGAAGAACTGCCTCTAGCCAATACTACCATTAAAACTGCTATTGGAAACATTTCAAAACGAATCAACCGAGTCATATATGTACCTATCACGGTAGCTGACGAGACTACTCACATACAATTCCTTATAGTACCGCATCTTGTCAAACCAGTGATTTTAGGAATGGATATGCTAGTATTATGGAAAGCAGAGCTAAACTTAAATAATAATACAATAAATATGAAAATAAACAATACAAATGTTATAATGAAGTTTGTGATGGCAATAAATGAAGGGCACTTATGTGAAATCACCACTCAACAAGGCGTTATGCTTATGGAAGATTTTAATGACTCAATGTCAACATTTAATGAGTATGGCACTATAAAACAATGGGAAGATAACAAGATTAATAATGAGAATAATGATTACATTGATGCACAACACAATATATCATCCAAAGATAAAATGTCAGTGGAAGATATAATGAAAACTCTAATCCCTAATAACTACATAAATGAAGAACAAAAACAATGTTTGATCAATCTACTATATCGATATAGGGACGTTTTCTCAGACAAACCCGGATGTTGCACTAAATATGAACACGAATTAAATATAGAAAATCCTAAAAATTTTAAATCATTAACCTATCCAGTACCTCAAGCATACCAAGACGCTGTACAAGTTGAGATTTCAACGCATGGAGAACCTTAACATAATCGAGAGAAGCAAAAGTACCTACGTAAATGCTATCATCCCAGTAATTAAAAAGTCTGGAGAAATTCGATTGTGTTTAGATGCCCGCAAAGTAAACGCAATAATTAAACCAGATTTCGAATGTAACCGCAGTGTTAGCGAAATTCTGAGTAAGTGTAGAAACGCGAAATTCATAAGCAGTGTAGACTTAACGGCTTCATATTGGCAAATCCCACTTACTAAAACTTCGCGTCAATACACCGCATTCCAATTTAGAGGCAAGACCTACCAGTACAAAGTCACACCATTTGGAATTTCTACCTCCCAAGCTGCACTAGTAAGAGCTCTTGATAACGTGTTTGATGATGAGATAGAAGCTTTCACAGCAATTTACGTTGATGACATATGTATCATTTCCTCCGATTTCAATACACATCTACAACACCTAGAATACATATTCAAAAAGCTAGCTGAAGCCAACATGACAATAAACTTTGAAAAATCTCAATTCTGTAAAGATTCTGTACCATTCCTAGGTTTTACTCTAACAAATGAAGGTCTTTGTTTGGATAACAGTAAGATTGATCCAATTCTAAACTTCCCAACTCCCAGAAGTCGTACACAATTAAAAGCATTCCTCGGATGTATCAATTATTACAATAAATTTATTCATAAATTCTCTGAAACAGTCCAGCCACTATTACGACTAACGTCAAAGAAGGATAAATTTAATTGGACTAGAGATGATGATACAACATTCAACAAAATTAAACAGCTGTTCATAAAAACTAACACTCTAACACACCCCGATCCATCCAAAGAATTCTACTTACAGACCGATGCGTCCGAATTTGCAATTGGCGGACATCTATATCAAATAAAAGACAATAACGAAAAAGCTGCAATTATGTTCATATCACGCACATTACAACCAGCAGAACAGCGTTTCACCACAACCGAAAAGGAATTATTGGCTATAATCCACTGCCTACAGAAGTGTCGATACATTGTTATGGGCGTTAAGTTAACAGTAATTACAGATAACCACGCCTTAACTTTTTTGAAAACCTGCCGTTTGCTAAACAATAGATTAGCAAGATGGATATTGGCTATACAAGAGTACGACTTTAAAATAATCCATTGCAAAGGGACGGACAACATTACTGCTGACACTCTCAGTCGTATATCCCCACAACACATGTCAAGCGATGCAAACAACCTCACTGAGTTATCTATTCATTACATCGAGAGAATTCCCGACACAACATCTACAAGATCAACTCCGAAACTTACCTCAGCTTCAACATCAAGACCCTAAACTACAACCACTTATAGAAATCTTACAGTCACCTATGGAAACAAATGAATTTCAACAATTATATACTAATTATCGTTTATATGACAACACTTTACTACAAAAATTTAAGGGCAAATGGCTTATAGTCATCCCAGAATCAGTAATTAAACCACTAATACTAGAATGCCATCTCTATTATCTACACTGCGGTGCAAAAAAATGTTTCCTGTTACTGCGTGAAAATTTTATTTTCAAGAATATGCATCGAACAATCAGGCAACTGTTATCATCATGTGATAAATGTCAGCGCTGCAAAATCAACAACCATCCACTCAACAGTCAAGCCAAAGGAGTTAAATGCAGAGAGAAGAATGACCAGTTAGCAGTTGACATCATAGGTCCCTTACCGACTAGTGTAGGAAATATAAAATACATGTTAATTGTTATTGACATATTTACCAAATTCGTTAAACTTTATCCACTGCAAAGAGCAACAACCAGAAGTATATTACATAAATTATTTCACCATCACTTTCCTAATTACGGTTTTCCTAAACGAATTCAATCAGATAACGGAACCCAATTTAAAAGTAACGAATGGATCAGGAAATTTGAATCCCACAGCATACAATTAATATACAGTCCAGTGTATCACCCCAGTTTTTAATTTGGCAGAACGGCCAATTAGAGAAATAAAGCGCTGGTCTCAGAACATATTGTTCACAGAATCATAAGAGATGGGTGAAATATGTACCTGTTATAAATGAATGTCTTAATGAAATTTACCATGAAGCAACTGGATTCACACCAAACGAACTACAGTTTGGAACAAGAAATATCAGATTTTGGGAAAAATATGTATCAAACCCTCTAGCTGAAGAAGTACCAATCGAACACAAACTACTGATTGCAAGGCGTAAACTTGAAGAAAGTAGAAAGAAGAGATCTGATAAGATAAATGAAAAGAGAAAACCAGTTTCTCCTCCAAATTAATGACCAAGTATTGGTAAAGTCCCATCACCTTTCTAAAGCTATAGCTGGTGAAACATCAAACTTATTTGAAGTGTACGAAGGACCATTCATAAATTCAAGAAATCCTCGGGAAATCGACCTACCAAATTTCTGAGTTATCCAAAGAGCATGTATATGGACCTTATCATATATCCTCTTTGAAGCCATATAAAAACTCGGTCAACAACGCTACAGAAGATACTGAAGTTGACACGTTGGGACGTGCGTGAAATTAATACTATTTCCCCAAATAAACAGTGCAACTATACACCCAGTGACATAGACACTTTTAATCAATACTATATAAACCATTTTCCTATCAGGAGGGGGATAATAATTTGTTAGTGGAAAGTATACCGCTATTCGGTACACAATTCATTAAAATGTGTATTTTCAAAAACAAAAATATGTCCTTTGACATTGAGTAAATATTTGCCATTGATCCAATGTTTCTCTATTGTTTGTTTATTGTATACTAAGAAACTTGTAACTTTGTTCGTTGGCTTAGCTTAAATACTACCTAACCCCAAATTTTAATTTTGTTCTCCTTTTTCCCTATTGTTTGTTTGTTAATTAAATTTATTAAATAGTATGTATGATCATCAAATTATTCACTCATTTAATGTGGTTCATCCTTCTCTTTTAAGTATCACACATCTATATGTATCATTTGCTATTCATT
Source organism: Homalodisca vitripennis (assembly GCF_021130785.1). Taxonomy (NCBI): domain Eukaryota; kingdom Metazoa; phylum Arthropoda; class Insecta; order Hemiptera; family Cicadellidae; genus Homalodisca; species Homalodisca vitripennis. The sequence continues at coordinate 3,581 of NW_025780445.1, read as the reverse complement.
CGTCATTGTATCGAAACCATGTTCATTTATTTCACATGATTTCTGAGGGGATATTGTAATGACTCATTTCATACACCCATCTCACATCCATTTCAATACTTAGGCCTAATTTAATTTAGAAATTTATTAGTAATAATAATTAAGGAATAATTATTTATAAATTGTCTCAAATTTAACTACAAACAATAATAAATACGAAATCAAAATTAATCAAAATTCACCTTATTACATATAAAATTCAAAAGTTATAAAGTGAACTAAAAGTCAGTGATACAGTGTGCAGGGATGATTGTTTGAAGAGTGAAGAGAGCAGATATTTTGAAAAGGTGAAGAGGAGAGAGGGATCTGAAAGAAGTGAAGCAAGATTATTATTATAAAGAAACTGGTTTACATTTATTCAGCAGTATTTGAAAGGTTACTTTATTAAATTCTTATTATCACTGAAGTACAAAGAAGCAGAAGACAGACATTGGGTGAGAAATTCCTTTTAAGTTTAACTAGTGATTCATTGGAAGAACATAAAACCCAGGAACATTCGATTTGGCTAATAATTCAATTTTTAATATAATTAAAATTAAACAACAATTATTTTTCAAAATTACAATATCTTTTATAAAAATAAAATACCCAATATTTCTATTTCATTAAGCCAGCACGACCACCCTGCCCTAAAAATTAAGAATTGTATTTAAAAATTTACCATTATTGTATCCTCCATCTTGTTTCAAAATTCAAACTTGTATGTCAATTAATTTATCATCATTTAAATTTCACATTTATATCATACTGAGTTATTTGTTATTTCTAACTATAATCAGAATACAAATTAAGTTTAATCATTTATTTAAAGTGTATAATAGTAATAGTATATTTACAAAACATTGAATCACAAAAAAGCACTTGCTCCGCCGAAACTCGGAAACACGAATCTCTCACATGCCAGGTGAATGTGCCACCATTACACCACAGAGCCCTACTTTTTACGATTCAATCATTTTATAATTTGGCCATAACACACACACACACACACACACACACACACACACATAAATATATAATTATATTTATTTATTTATTTCATCTAGATCGTAAGCAAATAATTATTGAATACTTCGCAGAGCATATCCTCTTACTGTTTTTAATTTAGTAGTCTGATAATTTCTTTATCACTTGTTTATATATAATGATGTATAACACTTAATAGATACTTTTACACGTTTTTGTAAACATTGAAATTTACTATTTTTATAAGTCTATTAGATTTATTAGAATAACCAACAGACAAAATCATTCTTAAAGAAATTGTACATGTGTTTACACATAATAAATTATAATATTTGGAATCCAACAACGTACTTTTGCTCCTATCTGACCGGAAATTTAAATAAAATATGTCTTGAAAGAATACAGTCAAGTCGTTTTTAAAAATTATAATATACAATCTCAACGGTTATATGGATATAAAATACTACTATAACTAGTAGTATAAATAAAGAACAAGTCCGCAAAATATTTTGCTACCGTTAATATAGAGAACAAAATTGGACAAATTCAGTATGTTATTTTTTTAAATATTTATTAACATCCAAGAAAAGTTAATATGAAGAGAAAGATAAGAAAACTTATATAATAATTCTAATCTTACTGACAATTTACAGCAGTTGATACTTTTAAATTAAGCTATTGACAAATAGACTGAAACAAGTGATTAAAATTAAATGTTTATAAATTTCAATACCTCAGTGGTTGGTCAGTAACGTAGTTATTTTATTATATTTTTGTTTTGAAAAAGCTTATCTGAAATGTAATTAAAATACAGTCTTCTTATTTAGATGCCTTTTACATAGATATCAAGGACAGCAAAATAATAAAACTGAAAATAATAACAGACTTTGTTATACTTTAAGTTATCATTCGTTAATGGAATCATTTTTATAATATTATTCCGTCAGATATGTTTTCTGAAACTTTTACGTTACGTAGAATTTGTTATTTGTTTTCTTTGAGCTCCCTCAGATCAGAGACTCATTAAAGGACACCGATCGGGCAGTACGTGTGCCCTTGTGTAATAAATAATAGGTTGTAAAGTGAAAATGGCAATGGACTGCAATATTTACAGTACATTTATCATATCGAGTGTTTCATGTTGTTGTGCCAGAAATGTTATTTCCGGATATATCTTTCTAATAAAACAGAAAATATTGAAAGGATTATGATACAACCTGTTTTAATTACACGAAAAACATAAAACCAATATTTAAGACTTTTATTGTTTTGTGAGGTGTCTGAAAAGTGATGTGACTGAAGAAGATAGCCTTGCTATCGAAAGGCCTCACAAAACAATAAAAGTCTTAAATATTGGTTTTTATGTTTTTTCATGTAATTTAACAGTGACCAATATAAGTTCCATTTACAGCATTACAACCTGTTTGCTTAACAAATAGTACCTTTATTTACAAGGATTTATGTAAACAGACACTTCTCAATAAAGTAAAGGTGGAAACTAGCCTATAGTTAGACTCTCGCTAAGGCGTAAACCTGGAAGTATCTGGTGTAGTATGATAGGTCGTTCTCAAGGTATTTTTGGAGTAACCAATAGCCTAACAGGATTTTTTTCCGTAGTCATAATGTAAATGAAGTATAACATACATTATACATAAATTAGTTATACTTAGTAATCAATATTCTTACAAGATTGGGTCCTAAAGTCATAACACAAAGGAATATACGCCACCTATGTTTTATTTGCCATACATAAACATAAATTATGATTTACATAATTTAATTGTATTTTAATAGAACTGCTTGTAAAGAATTTTTGTTTTTATACAACTATAAAATTAGTATACATATGCTTTTACACAATGTCATCGTAAGAAAAGCCATTTGGCTTTCAAGATTCAGCTTAAGTTCTTTCATTGTGATATTTACAATTTTCTATAACCTTTTTATATTAGCGGATTTATTAATAGCTCAGTAAACTACCAACACTTTAAATACTACAATTATGTTCACATAAAGTCACTTCTTAATTGATACAAGTACATCAAATATAATGACAAATATAAGTGGGTGTACTAGGCTAATTGTTTCATTGACCTAAGATAATATAAGATACAAAGGTTTAAATACTACAATTATGTTAACATAAAGTCACTTCTTAATTTGATACAAGTACATCAAATATAATAACAAATATAAGTGGGTGTACTAGGCTAATTGTTTCATTGCCCTAAGATAATATAAGATACAAAGGTTTAAATACTACAATTATGTTAACATAAAGTCACTTCTTAATTGATACAAGTACATCAAATATAATAACAAATATAAGTGGGTGCTACTGAGGCTTAATTGTTTCCATTGCCCCTAAGAGTAAATATAAAGATACATAAGGTTTTTAAATAGCTAAAATTATGTTAACACAAAGTCACTTCTTAATTGATACAAGGTACATCAAATATAATAACAGAAAAATATAAGTGGGTGTAAACTATGGCTAAATTGTTTCAATTGCACCCTATAGATAATATAAGAATACAAAGGTTTTAAATACTACAATTATTGTTAACATAAAGTCA